>NC_089587.1:216386973-216506899 GCF_019320115.1 Miscanthus floridulus | reverse complement strand
AGAAAGGAAAATCACCAACTGTATGGATTTGCAAAAACTAAAGGAATCAAAGTAAAAGGTAATGGAAGTGGAGCGAACCGCGGGAACGTCGAAGTTGATTGCCATTATCTTGAGGAAGATGAGGGCACGAGTCGGAGACTTGAGGTAACGCTGGAGAAGGGTTCTTGTTGGTTGAGGTTGTGTAGTGGATCGTCGGAGTCGCCGCCGGAAAGAGAAAATGTCAAAGATTGGAGTCTGAGGGTAGAAGACGAGTGTTCCGGAGGAATCTATTTATAAGCCGCTTGGAGTAGGGGTATTTTGGACTTATCTCTATGCCACGCGCATGTAGGTTAAAGTGGTTCAGATGGATATGGTAACTGTTCTCACGATAATTGGGGGATTGTACAGATGGGTTGATGGCAAGTAATTATGACTTGGAAGAGATATCGGTACAGGATGTTTTAATTCTGAAAATGATAGTATTATCATGTGAAGATCTTGCCGATGGGTTATTGTTTCGGTATATTAACCATAATCAAGGCAAGAATGGTTGGCGATTGTGCGATATTTACTGAAGTGCGTGAATCAGGATTAGATTTGATTGGATTTGATAACAGATCAGGTTTTGGCTTGGAGAATGAGTTACGATAATCTGGAGTAAATTTCGGAGCATTAATGGTTTTATACTCCGAAATTGGGGGGCATGTGTTGACACCGTTTTTTTGCACGTGTCAAAATGATCGGAGTGGGCTAATCGGCAAGGGGAAAGTTACTGTATACTTTGATAGCCGATGAAAGCCAGCTTGTAAAGATGGTTGCCGATAGCTGGTGATGGCCGATGAAGGGAGACTTGAAGACTACTGCCAATGAAACAGGGAGTATGCCGATGAAGGAGGACTTGAGAACTACTGCCGATGAAATAAGGAGTATGCTGATGAGGGAAGACTTGAAGACTATTGCCGATGAAACAGGGGGCATGCCGATGGGAAGGAAGACGGTGGGATTTCCATCGTAATTGAGGCGGACAGGGAAATAGATAGGAGTTGATTTCCTTTTCTATATTTGTTAGAGTATGATTCATGTAAGAGTCACGTGTTTCCTTAGATATGGGCTTGGTGTCCTAGTCGTGTTTGGTTGTGTCTCTTTAGATCAGGGTATAAATATGGAGTGAGGGGCAATGTAATTAAGATATCAATCAATATCAAAACCAATTTTTACTCCCATTTGCATCTACTTACTTTTCGGCGACTTCGTCAATTTGCATTATTTTCTTTTTACGAGTTCTCATTGATTCGGCGAGCTGCATCGCTTCAGTGCGACCTTCGGCGATCCTTGAGTTCCGCGTGAGTACCTCTTGGCCATGATTTCCGGGCGTATCACTGTTGTCAGGACCAAAGTGCTCGTATCTTCATCCTTGTCGATTAACAGGTCAAATCGACTGGCACGCCTTGGATATCGATTCGGGTATTAGCCCTTTGTGTTTGCAGATCCACTTTTTGCATCAACAGTGTCTCCTCTGAATGCATGGTCAAGAGGGAGGAACTGTCGATGCTTGTCAAACGATGAGAACTTCCCACCCTTCTTCAACCAAATGAACTGTAGAGCTGCCTTGCATACCGGGCATGGAAACTTCCCGTGGACACACCAGCCGACAAATATCCCATACGCTAGGAAGTCATGCATGGAGTACTAGTACCAAACATACATTCTGAAGTTCTTCTTTGTAGCTCGGTCGTAAGTCCATACGCCTTCATTCCAAGCATTGATCAATTAATCATAAACAGGCTGCATGTACACACCCATTTTGTTTCCCGGGTGTCCAGGAATTATCAACGTCAAGAATATGTTTTGCCGTTGAAGTAGGGCCCCGGGGGGAGATTGAGGGGAATAGCGAACATGGGCCAACAAGTGTATGGGGCCGACATCATTCCATAAGGATTGAACCCATCCGTTGCCAGCGCAACACGTACATTACGGGCCTCTTCATCTTTGCCACGATGGTTGCCATTAAAGCTTTTCCATGCTTCACCATCTGCTGGATGTACCATCTTGTTAGGATTGTATCGAATGCCATTCTTGTGCCATGTCATCTGTTTCGTGGACTCCTCGGACATGAATAGCCGTTGGAGCCTCGGTATGATCGGAAGGTGTCTTAGGACTTTCATGGGGATGTCCTCATTCAGCTCCTTCTTTCCATCACCTTTGTCTACCTCCACATACCTAGAGGATTTACACTTTGGACAGTACTTTGCATCCTTGTGTTCTTCCCTAAATAGGACGCACCCCTTCGGACAATAATGTATCTGCTCATACGGCATCTTCAGTGCCTGAAGGAGTCTCGTTGACTCGTACAAGCTGCTCGGCAGATGATGACCCTCCGGAAGCAGCCCCCAATAATTGCCATCATAGCATCGAAGCAGGCTCGAGTCATGTTGTGCTGGGACTTCAACCCTAGTAGGCGGCCAATGGCATCTAGTTGAGAAACCGTTGTCTTCTCATGTAGGACCTTCTGTGCCGAATCCAACATGGCCAAGAACGCCTTAGCGCTTGGCTCTGGCTCCTCCTCCTCATCCTCCTGCTCGTCCTCCGTAGGCCTTTCAGCAAACGTCGCATCCTCATAGTCACCTAACCATCCTGGTACCCCGCCATCACCGTCAAATGCCTCCAAGCATCGTCTCATGGCCTCCTCTCTAGGACGATAGGCTTCACCATGGGACACCCACCGGGTATAGTTTGGCATAAATCCATACTTGTAAAGATGCTGCACCATAACTTCCCTTGTCTTTCTTTTCTTGTTTTCACATTGGCTGTAGGGACAGAACGTGTCTCTCGCTCCCTTAGCTGCCTTAAATGCATGGTCCAAGAATTTCTCGGTCTTATCCATCCATTCACGGGTGATTTGAGCCTGACTTGGACGTCCCATGTACATCCACTCATGGTTATCCATCCTCTAGCATATACACATAACGGAGTAATATAACAATCAGTTGTATCTGCACGGCGTGCCTACTGTCTAATAGGTGAGGATAGGTCCTAATCCCACCCGCGGATGCGTAGATGAGGTTAGTTTCCATGCTCTACTCCGATCCGAGATAGAATTTCGGCAGCACCTCTCCGCTGTTCTCCCGATACACGTCCTGGAAGGGAGAGTGTGTATCCGGAGAACAATAATGAGGTGGTGCCGAAACTCCGTCTTGGATCCGAGCAGAACATGGAAACTAACCCATCTACGCATCCGCGGGCTGTCCAAAAAACGTGGACAATCCAAAACAGATACGGTCATAGATATGTAGAGATCCGCATACCTCCAACCATATCTGTTTCGGACGGGAGACGCCTAACTGGGCTACACCGATCTACGTACTACAATGGTAAGGAAGAGAGCTCAATTATATCTAGGGTGGCGGTGGAGACAGGCTAGCGACGTAGTGGCGAGTCGGCGCTGTGCAGGTAGGACCGCAACGCCGACAAAGACGATCAGGGTCGCCGAGGTGCTTCGGGTCCCCTCCGACAGGTCCTGCTCTACAAAAGAAGAAAAACATCACTAAAAGTTGAAAATTTCGGCAGAACCTCCCCTGCACGGGGAGGTTTCCAAAACCTGCAGGAAAAACTGTCGGCACGATGGCCGACGTCCACATTTGGGGCACGATGGCCAACACAACCACAAACCCAGCACGAAGGCCGTCAACAACATAAACGGCGCGATGGCCGACAACCCTGCGGCTTTACCTTCTCCTCCGGCGAGGGCGGGGATGATGGCGTGGACGAACGGCTTTGACGACGTGGACGAACGGCGTGGACGAACGTTCGTCCCCTCCACCTCGGCTTCCTCCCCCTCTCCCCTTCTCCTCCTCCTTCTTCCTTTTTCTTCCCCTTCTTCCTCCTCCTTTTTCTTCCTTCTTCTTCTTCCTTCTTCTTCCTCCTTCCTCTTCCTGCTACCATCTTCCTCCTTCCTCCAGGGCCGCGGCGAGCTCACCGGGGCCGCTGCCTTGGGCCGGCGCCGGGCAGAGCGGGCGCGGCCGGGCGCGCCGCTGAGGGGCGCCGAGCAGCCGGGGCGCCCCGGAACCAGTGGTCGGAGGCCGACAGGGGTGGGGCGGGGCGCGGCCAGGGCGAGGCGAGGGCGGGCAGGGGAGTCGGCGCCGGGCGCGGCCGGGGCGCCCCAGATCCGGTGGCCGGCGGCCTGCCGGGGTGGGGAGGGGCGGCGCCGCGGCGGCGCGTCGGCGCGGGGGTTCGTGGGGCGGGTCGGGGCTGGGGTGGAGCGGGGCGGGCGGGGCGGGCGCGGGGGTGATCACATGTGGAGATGTCTGGGTTTTAGGCATCCGATATCGCAACTTGCTTGAAACCTTCTCAATTTTTTACCATAGACTCTACATGCGATAACACGACGCCCCGACAAGTTTCGTCATTTTCGGACTTCGTTCGGATTTTATATAATTTAAATACACTTTTCCCGCACGTACCTCGTCATGTTACGTCAACAAGATGCTCGAAATTTCATGTGAGTTCCTGGATACGGCCTCAACATACACCAAATATCATGAATATTATTTTTTAACGACCAAATTCGATTATTCCATGCACCTGCAGTTCAAATTTGAAATATTTCATAAAATTCAACGAAACAAAAAAAAACTAACAAAATATAGCAAAAAAAGTCAAAATTGTCCCAAATTTGA
This sequence comes from Miscanthus floridulus, assembly GCF_019320115.1. Classification (NCBI taxonomy): domain Eukaryota; kingdom Viridiplantae; phylum Streptophyta; class Magnoliopsida; order Poales; family Poaceae; genus Miscanthus; species Miscanthus floridulus. Next base: position 216,502,244 of record NC_089587.1, on the reverse strand, counting down.
ACATGGAGTTTTAAATAATGTGGGAAGGCCTCACAAAAAAATAAGTCAAAAAAACCAAAAAAAAATATTTTGCCGAGTGCCGGCCCTGGCACTCGGCAAAGAGGTTGCCGAGTGCCAGGAAGTGGCACTCGGCAAAGAAGGGATCTTTACCGAGTGCAGGGCCTTGGCACTCGGCAAAGGCCCTCTTTGTCGAGTGCCAGGGCCGGCACTCGACAAAGATTTTTTTTTAAATTTGACGGCGTGGGCGGGCTCGACCGTCAAGTGCTATTTTTTTGCCAAGTGTTGTACTCGGTAAAGAGGGCTTCTGCCGAGTGCCGAACACTCTGTGACACTCGGCAAAGCCACTCTTTGCCGAGTGCTAGACTTTGCCGAGTGCCACCCGGTCCGACACTCGGCAAAGAGTGACTTCGTCGAGTGTCCGATTTTTGGCACTCGACAAAGTTGACGGCACTCGACAAATCTGCGCTCTCCCATAGTGAAATGGATACAATGCCCTTTACCACGTTACAAACAGACATCTCACGGGATACAATAATACTAGCCGACACAGACAGATTGGGATATGGGATCATCATTTAAAATAAGAGATTGGGAAATAATCTGCACTCTCAACTTTCATGTGCTGTATATATTGCTTCAAATTAAAGTTGAATCATCGCTGCCACGGTATGAAGAAAATAAGGAGAAAAAAAGGAAGATCTCATCACATGCGTGCCTTCGATCTGACCAATCGAAGTTTTGCGCGATTCTCTGATGTCACATGCTGCTCTAATTGCGACAAAAAAGTTCGATCCAAATGGCACTTAAATTACCCAAGTTACGCCAGCCGATGAGCTCCTCCCGCATAGGCAGGGAGGAAAAAAAAATATAGTTGTTGAACTTTTCCGGTAGGTAATGGAGGGGTTTCAGATTAGTACAGCCGATTTTACCTGTGGTAATAATTTGGACAAAAGTAAGACCAATCCATGAAGGGATTTTTGTCTCCAGGACATCCAAGAAACATGGTTTTGTTGACACCGCACTCGTCATTTTGGTTTGCTGGACACCGTGTGATTCTAGTTTAGCGCAACGCAATAAAAAAGTCTCGTCATTGGGGAGGAGAGAGGAGGTCAAGCAAATGGACCATTATACCCTTGCTTTATTTTGTGGCTGTAATTCACAGGCCGCTGCTCTCCATCTCCAGCCTGTATCTCCATCTCCTTTCACTTTTGATGGGCGTTTTCGAGTCCGTCGGCCGCCACCAACTGCAGCAGGCGTTGTTGCTCCACCCCAGAGCATGTGGCGCTAGGGTGGGCTGGCACCGAGCCCAGGTCTGCATAGCAGGCAGCAACATTGGCGGGGGCAGGCCCTTCCCCCGCATGAGGTAGGGCGATGGCGTCGAATCGCTCCCCAACAGGGCGCCTGCGCCGCATTGATTCCCCAGCGAATCTATCATGGGTTCCCGTCGAGTAACGGGCGTGTTTGCTTTATAACCTGGAAAAGTTGCCTGCGCCAGGCAAGAATATCAGGCGTTTATAGTTCGTGCTTGTATCTGATGCTTGTAGCTAGGTTCATGTGATTAGTTCGTCCTTCACTGTGTTTTATTAGTTCGATTATTTAATCGTCATGTTTGAATCCGTCATTCTTCATTTGCATTTGGCTGCAATAGGATGGATCCCAATGCAGCTTGTAGACTTTCCATTCATATCCCAGCCTATGAGCAGCATGTGGAAAATGGTAGACATGAGTATCATGTTAGCAGCCATAAGACTTGGATTTCTATGCTGACTTAGACATGTTCACTTAAATTTATCAGTTGACTTATCGGCTAGAATCTAAAAAAATCAGTTTTAGCTGGTTTATCAGCCAACTTTAATAAAGACGAAGAGATAAAGCATGGTAAGAACCAAAGTCTGTCTGTTACCTTTTGTGACAAGATTGCAGGTGAGTACAAGGAGATTGTCTCTGACGCAACACTGCTTGCCGCATTTGAGATGTACTGGGACATGCGAAGGCTCCCTCTGCTTGTTTCAGTCATTAACTTTAACACCCTGGTGTTATGAGTTTATTTAGCATCGTGATTTAGGTCTAAGTAAAAATTTTCAAAACGAGTTTCTCGAATTTTTTATTTAAAACGTACTTGATGTGATGAGTGAATCAGATGACCCAGTTTTTGTGAACTCGAATCAACGCTCAAGTTAAATTGCTCAATGCGTAAAGATATTTAGGAATATCGGACAACAATCCTAGCCGATAGATAGTGAACGGTTTGTTTTATTAGATTAAGCATGGAAAACGACTTTTATAAATAAAATAAAATTCATTGATAAATAGAACGATATATATATATATATATAACTTTTGAGTCTAATTTAAATTCGAACCGGATATTCCCTGTGGCATATGAAGTCTTTGGGTTAGAGAGCAAGGAAAGTTGGGGATGGTTCATGAGAAAGCTAGAAAATGGCAATTGGATCCCTGCCTGGACTTGTCATCTCAACTGATGCTTGAAAAAGAATTGACTCAGCGGTGACCAAAATCTTCACCAATGGAGTAGAGCACAAGGAATGCATGAGACATCTATTTAAGAACTTTAAGAAGAGATTTCATGGAGAGGTGTTTGAGATACACCTTTGGTCTGCATCAAGAGCTTACAGGAGGGAGGTGTTTGACTAGAACTACAATATCATGAAGAAAGCATCACCAAAAGCAATGAGATGAATTGAGGAGAATCACAAGCATCTGTGGACAAGAGCTGACTTCTCCACATCAAGCAAGTGTGACTATGTGACCAATAACATAGCTGAAAGTTTCAACAATTGAATAAAAGAAGACAAGTCACTTCCTGTGATAGAGTTGATGGATAAAATTAGACAAAAAATTATGCAAAAATTATTTTAGAGGAGAAACCTAGCAATGAAGCTAAATAGTAAAGTGTTGCCGCACATCATAAAGGACCTCAATGCAAAGAGTAGAGGATTCGTTGGTTATACAATCCACAAAGGTGTTGGCCACATAGCAGAGATCAGTGGTGTTTATAGGGACTTGAATCCTTGGAGACATACTGTGAACCTAATACAAAGAACCTACAGCTGTAGGAGATGGCAGATCACTGGGTTGCCATGTACTCATGCAAATGATTATGTTGATAGCTGCTACACTGTATTCAAGTTTTAAGTTGCATATGAAGGTTGGATCGAGGCTATGTGAAAGGTCCTAATATGGCTAGAGGGGGGTGAATAGCCTATTTAAAAATCTACAAATCAACTAGAGCAATTTGATTAGTATAACAAATAACGAAATGCAAACTTGCTCTAGCTCTACAAGGGTTGCAAGCCACCTATCCAACAATTCTAGTTGCTATGATCTCTAGACACACAATATGCTAGGTCACTACTCACTAAGAGCTCTCACACTTGCTACACTAAAGAGCTCCACTAGAAGAACTTAAGACAACAAAGCAAGCTCTCAATTTTAATTACACTAAAGAGCTTGTTACAACTAGTTTGCAAGAATATAAATAAGTGAGTAGGGTGATGATACCACCATGTATATGAGTGAACCAATCACAAGATGAATACTAAATCAATCACCGTGAGAATACCAAAGGGCAAGAGACAACCAATTTTTCTCTCAAGGTTCACGTGCTTACCGGTACGCTAGTCCCCGTTGTGTCGACCAACACTTGGTGGTTCGGCGGTAAGAGGTGTTGCATGAACCTCGTCCACATAATTGGACACTGCAAAAACCTACCCACAAGTGAGGTAACTCAATGACACGAGCAATCCACTAAAGTTACCTTTCGGCGCTCCACCGGGGAAGGCACAAGACCCCTCACAATCACCACGATCGAAGCCGGAGACAATCACCAATGTCTGCTCAATGATCCTCGCTGCTTCAAGCCATCTAGGTGGCGGCAACCACCAAGAGTAACAAGTGAATCCCGCGGCGAAACACGAATACCAAGTAACTCTAGATGCAATCACTCAAGTAATGCACTTGGATTCTCTCCCAATCTCACAAAGATGATGAATCAATGATGGAGATGAGTGGGAGGGCTTTGGCTAAGCTCACAAGGTTGTTATGTCAATGCAAATGGCCAAGAGAGTAAGCTTGAGCCAGCCATAGGGCTTAAATAGAAGCCCCCACAAAATAGAGCTGTTGTACCCCTTTGCTGGGCACAACACGGGGTGACCGGACGCTCCAGTCAGATCGATCAGATGCAGGACCTCAGTGTCTGGTCGCCCGATACTTGCCACGCGTCATCAGCTTCAATCATTGTTCACCCGATCTCAACAGTCAAGTGTTGACCGGACGCGCTGCTCAAACTAACCGAACGCTCCAGCACCAGCGTCCAGCCGTTTCTAGTAAGGTACCAGAAACAAAAAATCACGACCAGACGCGTCCAGTCATGCTCGACCGGACTCACCCAGCGTCCGGTCACACAACATCACTTCTGTGCACGCCACACAGGTGCGACCGGACGCACCTAGCCAGCGTTCGGTCACATCAACGCCAGCGTCCGATCGAAGACCGACGCTGCGCGTCTTCAGCGGCCACTGACCGGACGCGCCAGTCCAACCGAGATTAGCGTCCGGTCACTGCGTGACCAGCGTGACTAACTCCCTTTCAACTCTATCTTCTTCGCCCTTGCTCAAATGTGCCAACCACCAAGTGTATCACCTTGTGCACATGTGTTAGCATATTTTCACAAACATTTTCAAGGGTGTTAGCATTCCACTATATCCTAAATGCATATGCAATGAGTTAGAGTATCTAGTGGTACTTTGATAACCACATTTCGATATGAGTTTCACTCCTCTTAATAGTACGACTATCGATCCTAATTGTGATCACACTCACTAAGTGTCTCGATCACCAAAACAAAATGGCTCCTATCATTTATACTTTTGCCTTGAGCATTTTATTTTTCTCTTTCTTCTTTTCAAGTCCAAGCACTTGATCGTCACCATAGCATCACCATCATCATGTCATGATCTTCATTTGCTTCACCACTTGGAGTGTGCTACCTATCTGTCGATACGGGACCCACAGGATACCCTGCAAGGGAGAGAGAAGATCTAGTCCAACTAGGATTCTTCCCATGTAATCTTAGTAGTAGTACTATTCAGTAATCCTACTAAGAAATCTCATTGTAAACCGACTAGGACTCTGGCCTCCTAACTATATAAAGGAGGGCAGGGCTCCTAAGTGAGAAGAACAATTGTACATGATACTTCATAATCAATCCAACGCAGAGGCTAACGCCGGCTGGACGTAGGGCTATTACTCGATCAAAGATCGAGGGTCCGAACCAGGATAAATCGACTGTCTCTCGCGTTAACCGTCGAGTTCCGCATACGCTGAGGCCCGAACATACCGCCTCGGGTATCCCTGTGGCAGGCTATCGGTGGTGAAACATCGACAGCTGGTGCGCCAGGTAGGGGCTTTCGGCGACTTTGCATCCGAGAGCTCGATGGACCTCGATAAAATGATCTTCCCGACGGGATCAACTTTCATCTTCGGCTCATGGATCTGCGAGGCGGACAACTACGGCAAGCTTCAAAGCCATCTCCTCAAAGATCCGGATCATCATGAAGAATTTCCTATTTCGACAACTACGACGGATCAGCTCATCAGAAGATTCACGCAGCTCATAATATCCGATTCGAATAAGATTTCACGGCTATGCGCATCCGACTCGAATTCAAGTTCCGTATCCAAGGTGAAGTCTTATTCGAGTGCTTTCAAGAAACCGAGTTCTTTTTTGGCAGGATTCCAGAGCACAACCCAAAATAACTCGGATTACCCTCAGAGTTCTTTCAAAAAGTCGAGTTCTTTTCCATTTGGGCTTGACAACATGGCAAAATCCTATCAGGAACAGATCGAAAGGTCTTTCAATCCAATGCTTGGGATACCACTGACAGGAGCCTAGGAGGGTCTCGTGCTAACGATAACATCGCAAGACTGTATCATCCACTGGCCAGGTCCCGTTCCTAAAGATAGCGAAACCCAACTAGTTGGGACAACAACGACATCTATTCTACCTTACCAAGAAGGAGACTCGATCTGCGACATCGAGGCTTCTACTGAAGTCATCAGCAACTCCGACAGTATGAAAACTAATACCAATAACAGAACGGCTCACGCGTGAGAAGTACTCATGGTTCGACGTCCTCGGTCACCATTAAATCCCCCAGAAGCACCCGATGTCAGGTCATCAGATGAATCAGAATCCAACATATCACCCTTTGCCCAGGGCTACAATGGAGAAACCGAGAGCCAGAAACAAGCCAGAGAAAGGAAAAACAAGTTGAAGCAAGGGCGCCAACACTGTGCTAGGCAGCGCAGGGAAGCCTAGATCAGATATGAGTCAGAGTTGGCTGAATACGACAGAAGAAAATCACAACAAGAAGTCGAAGGAAGACACACGGCAAATACGCCTTACGATAAGATTCAAGAAGCATTAGAAGAACTCGGGGCAACTTCATATCCCGGTGAGAAGTATGAACAGCTCCAAGACTTGTTCCGATCGGCGATCCCGAGAACGCATGAAGAGAGAGCCCAATCAAGACTACCCACCAGATCAACAACCCACAAGCAAGAAGACCAAAATCAAAGGAAGTCCGCTTTTGAAAGACTTGGGCCAGGTGGAAGCCATAACGGAGAAAGTAGGAAGGAACATAATCAAGGCCACCAATTTGAACAACCAAGGAAGACCAGGAGTAGGGTGCCTACCCAGACAGCCTCACAGACTTATTCCCATCAAAACAACAGTTGGCCAGAAGGAGGTGCCGAATCCGAATTCAAAGAAGTCGGAACACACGACAGATTCCCCTGTTTCGCGAACAGGCTTGCATCGGTACGATTACCTCACAAGTTCAAACCATCTAACCACTCCAAATATGATGGCAAAACTGAACCAAGGCAATGGCTCATAATATATTCACAATCAATTGAACTAGCTGGAGGAGACGATGATATCAAGACCCTGTTCTTTCCCATGGCACTGGAAACGATGCCCCTCCAATGGTTCGATAAATTGAACCCAGGGTCGATCAGAACTTGGGAAGACTTGCAAAGAGCTTTCTGTGAAAATTTCACGGGTATCATCACACACCCGATCACTCATGTAGAACTGAAAGGACTCAAGCAAAAGGGAGGCGAAAGTCTCAGAAATTACTATCAACGATTCGGCGAACTGCGGGCTCAAGTGCATGACATCACCGAACGAGAAGTAATTGAAGCTTTCTCTCACGGAATCATGGCTAGGTGGCAATTTCAAGATTTCTGCAAAGAAAATCCGAGAAACAATGAAGAGTTTAGATGAACAGTAGAAAAGATGATTACTGCAGAAGAAAAAACAATAGAGAGGTTCCCGGATAGAAGCAGTCAGGACAACCCAGACAAGCAAAATCATCGAAATAGCAGACATCAAGAAAGAAAACGTAGACCAGACAATACCGTGGCAATGGCCGACAAATCAAAGAAGTTTTCCAAACCCAGAAGATATGATGACATTGAAAACATACGTTGCCCGTTGCACCCTAATAGGAGACACACCATCGGAAATTGCTACACTTTCAATGATCGATACACAAGAAAAGATAGTAAGGAGAACACCAAAGAGGACAATTAGAAAAAAAGATGAAGACAACCACGAGAACAAAGGATTCCAAAAACCCAGGGGAACGATAGCAGTGATCTTCTCAGGGGCTCCAGATTGCAGAAGCAAACATCAAGAAAAACTAGCACTATAGACTATCATGACAGCAGAACCGGCTACACCAAGATATCTCAATTGGTCACAATATCCAATCCAATTTTCAAGAGAAGACCAATGGACTAGCGTAGGGAACACAGGCCATTACCCACTAGTTCTAGACCCAACTATTACCGGTATGACTGTCACCAAAGTACTAATTGACGGGGGAGCTGGACTCAACATCATCTTTTCAGAAACACTAAGGAAGATGGGACTACAACTCGCCGGGATGATTACACCAACAAGCACACCTTTTTACGGAATAGTACCCGGCAAGGCAGCCATGCCACTCGGACAAGTTACTTTACCCATTACTTTTGGAACTCCTTCGAACTACCGAACAGAGTTTATCAAATTTGAGGTCGCAGACTTCGATTCGTCATATCATGCAATCCTCGGACGCCCAGCACTAGCAAAATTCATGGCAATACCACATTATCTGTACTTATTGCTTAAGATGCCAGGACCCAACAGTATCCTTTCTCTTCGAGGTGATTTAAAGCGTGCTTTTGACTGCGACGTTCAGGCAATCCAAATTGCAGCCAGAGCACAAGCCGACAATGGAAGAAAAGAAATAGCCACAATTGCTGCAGAGATGAGCCAAGAAGAATTAGAAATACCGGCTAAAAAGCCCAGCATCATCACACCACCAAAAGAAGCCGACGTCAAGCAAATCGACTTGGGCACCGGCGATACCTCCAAGACAGCAACCATCAGTGCTCACCTCTCGGCAAAATAGGAACTCACGCTCACCAACTTTCTTCGGGACAACAAAGATATCTTCACTTGGAAGCCGGTCGACATGCCAGGTGTCCCAAGAGAGTTGGCTGAGCTCAGAATTGATGTTAATGAAAGCTCCAAGCCTGTAAAGCAACGGCTACGACGATTCTCACCCAACAAAAAGGCAGCGATTAAAAAGGAAATCACAAAACTGATGGCAGCCGGATTCATCAGAGAAATCCTTCATCCAGACTAGCTAGCTAACCCGGTCCTTGTGCAGAAGAAGAACACGGACGAGTGGTGCATGTGCGTCGACTACACAGATCTCAACAAACATTGCCTAAAAGATCCGTTCGGGCTACCACGCATTGACCAGATAGTCGACTCAACAGCAGGGTCTGCACTATTATCCTTTCTTGATTGCTATTTAGGGTATCACCAGATCGCATTAAAAGAACAAGACCAGAGCAAGACGTCTTTCATTACTCCATTCGGTGCTTACTGTTACAAGACCATGTCATTTGGACTAAAGAACGCTGGCGCCACATACCAAAGAGCTATCCAAACTTGCCTTGGGGATCAAATCGGTGAAAATGTGGAGGCATACGTGGATGATGTAGTGGTGAAAACAAAGAACACAGACACTCTGATTGAAGATTTAAAGCAAACCTTCGAAAACTTGAAGAGATGGAGATGGAAGTTGAACCCAAATAAATGTGTATTCGGAGTTCCCTCAGGACAACTACTCGGATTTTTGGTCAGTCAGCGCGGGATTGAAGCCAGCACCAAGCAAATTCGAGCTATAACAGAGATGGGCCCACCTAGAAGTATCAAAGATGTGCAAAAGCTAACGGGCTGCATGGCGGCACTCAATCGCTTCATTTCAAGGCTCGGTGAAAAGGGACTACCTTTCTTTAAACTACTAAAGAAGACAGACAAGTTTGAGTGGACAAAAGAGGCCGACGAAGCTTTCAAGAAACTTAAGGCATACCTCACATCCTCACCAATTCTCACACCCCCAAGGAAGGACGAAGATATGATGCTATACATTGCGGTGACTACTGCTGTGGTCAGCACGACAATAGTCATAGAAAGAGAAGAAGAAGGACGCGTGTATAAAGTACAACGACCCGTATACTACATCAGCGAAGTATTATCTAAATCAAAAATCCGGTACCCGCATGTACAAAAACTACTCTACGCTCTACTTATCACCTCACGCAAGCTTCGCCACTATTTCGAAAGCCACAAGATTACCGTGGTGACAGACTTCCCACTCGGAGACATCTTACACAACCGAGATGCGACGGGACGCATATCAAAGTGGGCAGTTGAACTCGGAGCTCTTAACATCGATTTCACCCCATGGAAAGCAATCAAATCTCAAGCCCTTGCCGATTTTGTGGCCGAGTGGATAGAGATTCAACAGCCTTTATCAGATACAATACTTGATCACTGGAAGATGTACTTTGATGGGTCACTCAAACTAGGCGGAGCCGGCGTAGGCGTTCTCCTCATTTCTCCAGAAGGAAAACAACTCAAGTACGTCCTTCAGATATTGTGGCAAGCTACAAATAACGAAGCAGAATATGAAGCCCTCATCCACGGGTTACGAGTGGCAATTACCCTCGGAATAAAGAGATTACTCGTATACGACGATTCAGCAGTAGTCATCAACCAAGTCAACAAAGATTGGGATTGCACCAAAGAAAACATGGGTGTTTACTGTGCTGAAATACGGAAACTTGAAAAACATTTCCAAGGATTAGAAATTCTACACGTCCTGCACGATTCCAACATTGCAGTAGATGTCCTCGCCAAGCTCGGATCAGACAGAGCGAAGGTTCCACCCGGCGTATTTATAGAAGAGCTATCAGTTCCCTATATCAAACAACCTGGTGAAACAACCCATGAAATTCAGGCTAAAGGCGTTCAGATCTTGGTAATCAACACTTCATGGAGCCAAGTTTTCATCGACTATATCAAAGAAAATAAATTGCCAGCAGATAAAGCAAAAGCCACCCAAGTTGTTCACAGAAGCAAAAACTACGTTCTAGTAGGAGATAGACTTTACAAAAGAGCAGCATCATCAGGAGTACTCCTAAAATGTGTCTCATTTGAAGAAGGCAAAGAGATCCTAGATGAAATACACTCAGGTTGCTGTGGAAATCATGCCGCTTCAAGGACACTGGTTGGCAAAGCATTTCGCACCGGATTCTACTGGCCAACCACTTTGAAAGACGCAGAAAAACTTGTCAGAAAATGCAAAGGTTGCCAAATGTTTGCAAGACAAGCCCATGTACCAGCTCACAATCATATCTGCATCCCACCCGCTTGGCCCTTTTCCTGCTGGGGGCTGGATCAAGTAGGACCCCTGAAGAAAGCAAAAGGCGGCTTCGAGTACATCTTTGTAGCGATCGACAAGTTCACCAAGTGGATTGAATACAAACCACTCGCGAAATACAGCGCAGCCAAAGCAGTCGAGTTCATCCAAGACATTACACACCGCTTCGGCATGCCCAATCGAATCATCATAGATCTAGGCTCCCCCTTCACACCTACAGAATTCAAAAGCTGGGCACAAGACTGTGGTTTCAGTATAGACTATGCGTCTGTTGCACATCCAGAAGCCAACGGACAAGTAGAAAGGGCTAATGGACTCATACTAGCCGGATTAAAACCAAGGTTATACGAAGAACTAGTGGACTATGGGTCCAAATGGATTGAAGAATTACCGAAAGTAGTATGGGGGCTATGAACTCAAATAAGCAGAGCAACAGGCTACTCACCCTTCTTCCTAGTATACGGATCAGAGGCCGTACTGCCTGCCGACTTGATCTGGACATCACCAAAGATAGAACAATACGATGAAGGAGAAGCAGAACACACAAGAAGATTAGAACTCAATAGCTCAGAAGAAGTCAGAGTAAACGCTACCCTCCAGTCAGCCAGATACCTACAAGGTTTAAGACGACACTACAACAAGAGTACCCATCCTCGATCATTACAAGTCGGAGACTTAGTGCTCAGAAGGATACAAAAGACTACGACATAAGCTACTCAGTCTATGGGAAGGACCGTTGATTGTCACAAAAGTCACCGGACCAGGCACATACAAGTTAATAACCGAAGATGGAAGAGAAGTCAGCAATACATGGCTCATCAGCCAGCTAAGAAGATTCTACGCGTAAAAACAACTCAAGAAAAAATAGATATGCAAGCCACAAGGGACCAACGTTCACAATCGACGAAGGATAATATTCTTCGACAACATATGTATTAGTTTATATTCGTGACCAATAAAGATGATATTCATCCACAGCATGTCTTGTCATGACTTCCAACGAGTTGTTTTCACGAAACAAAAAGCAAAATGGCTAAAAACATGCCTGAGCATCCCAGCCGAGAGCAAAATAGCTGAAAAGACGCTTGAGCCCGCCGATGAGGGTAGCTAAAAGCTAACACCCGAAACAAAAAGCAAAATGGCTGAAAACATGCCTGAGCATCCCGGCCGAGAGCAAAATAGCTGAAAAGATGCTTGAGCCCGCCGATGAGGGTAGCTAAAAGCTAACACCCGAAACAAAAAGCAAAATGGCTGAAAACATGCCTGAGCATCCCGACCGAGAGCAAAATAGCTGAAAAGACGCTTGAGCCCGCCGATGAGGGTAGCTAAAAGCTAACACCCGAAACAAAAAGCAAAATGGCTGAAAACATGCCTGAGCATCCCGGCCGAGAGCAAAATAGCTGAAAAGACGCTTGAGCCCGCCGATGAGGGTAGCTAAAAGCTAACACCCAAAACAAAAAGCAAAATGGCTGAAAACATGCCTGAGCATCCCGGCCGAGAGCAAAATAGCTAAAAAGACGCTTGAGCCCGCCGATGAGGGTAGCTAAAAGCTAACACCCGAAACAAAAAGCAAAATGGCTGAAAACATGCCTGAGCATCCCGGCCGAGAGCAAAATAGCTAAAAAGACGCTTGAGCCCGCCGATGAGGGTAGCTAAAAGCTAACACCCGAAACAAAAAGCAAAATGGCTGAAAACATGCCTGAGCATCTCGGCCGAGAGCAAAATAGCTGAAAAGACGCTTGAGCCCGCCGATGAGGGTAGCTAAAAGCTAACACCCGAAACCAAAAGCAAAATGGCTGAAAACATGCCTGAGCATCCCGGCCGAGAGCAAAATAGCTGAAAACACGCTTGAGCCCACCGACGAGGGTAGCTAAAAGCTAACACCTAAAACTAGTCGACCGAAATTGAGCTTCAAAAGACCCTCCAGCTCTTCGTTTCGAAAAGCAAGAGGCTCGGGGGCTACATCCCGATAGGAATACTTTTTCCTCAGAAAAGCACAAGCGCCACTCAAAAAAGCACTCGGATGCCAAAGTTTGTCAAAGCAACATTCCATGCTGAGTCGTTTTACATAGCACAAACGAAAGGTTGTCAACACAAAGATCTACATCTAACAAGTCATGGCACGGTCAAAGCACTCGATGGGTCACAAAAGAGGAAGAAAAGAAAAGTACTCGACAAATCGAGGGATTCCGTCAGGATAACGCACAGAGTTGTTTACAGAGCAGAGACGAAAATAGGACAAAGTGCTCAGCAAGTCAAGTGACTCCGACCACACCCGAGCAAAGAATACATCAACGAAAATAAAGAATCTTCATTTAAAGAGGAGTATAATATTACAAGAGGCTGGTCAATTGGATCAGGCATTGTCATCAGGAAGGGAAATATCAATATTAAGACTGTCTACAACCCTACTGGCTAAATCTTCGACTTCAGGCTCCATCCTCTCAACGGCATCAAGGTATTCTTGACTATCAGCTTCCTCCGCTATCTTGGACAGAGGCGCCTCTGGAGCAAGAACCCAGACCTGGGCCAGCACATTCTTGGTACATACTTGAGCGCACTTCTTCGCGAACTCTTGGAAACGAGCCGGAATCCGAGGAATGAACTGAGCCCAAGATTGCCCGTCATCCGCTGGAGTCTAGAGAACATCAGCTACTGAACGGAAATATTTCCACAAAACATTCCAATTTTCAGTAGCCGTCGCCAGCTTCCCGGACAAGCCTTCAATAGTTTTTTGGGCCTGCACAAGATCTCTGTCAGCTCCACGCCTAATCAGCTTAGCAAGGGCGAGTTCTTCCTCAGCATGAGTAATTACCTCCTCAGCCTTGTTATGACTAGAATGGACAAGAGCCTTCATTTCATCGATACTCTCCGAGAGCTTTTGCTTTTCAGCTCGGAGAACTAGACAAGACACCAAAAAACAAGTCAGCGAAAAAAGGAGTCAAAATACAAGAAGAAACAAGCAGAACCCGCGGCACCTTTGCATTCTTTCTTCGCAGATTCCACCGCGGCATCCCTCTGCTTCTCTGTCTCTACTACCCGGGCACGAAGGGTCTTCTCCTCCTTTTGGTACATTTGACGCTCTGTCTCCAACTCAGCCCGGAGGAGGTCAAGATCGGCTTTCAGAGCGTTCACCTCAGAAGACAACTTTCTCTCATTTTTAGATGAGAAAAAGAAGCCAGAATGATCACGAGAGAAAGACTGAGCAAAAAGAGACAAAGAGGAAACAAGGCGTAAGGACAGAAGAAAAACGAGCATGCAAAAGAGGAGTGGCAGTAAAACTTACCTAGAGCTTTTCACCAAAAGAAGTCGCGAGGGTCGACAAGCTCCCCCAGGCTATGGTCAGCTCCGATAACCGATGGGTGGCATCGAACTGTTGCACCACGTCACCGGAAAAAGAGGGACTGCCGGAAGCAAGAGAAGGGGAAGGAGAGGCCGGCTGGGGCGAAGAAGGAAAGACCAAAGCAACCTCCAGGGAAGCCGGAGCCAAACCCTCAGAAGGACCCGGTGCGACGGCTACAGTCACCTCTGGGGCGGCCAAGTCTGCAACTTCGCCAGGTAGCTCCGAAGCCCCCGCAGCAACTTCATCAACAGTATGTTGTGAGTCCTGAGGCTCGGAACTCAATGGCACGACGGAAGGCTGAGAAGAAGTCAATGAAGAAACGAAAGAAGACAAAACACTGAAAATTGATAAAAGGAAGCACCGATGAGAACCAGAAGAAGGAAGATAAAAGCAAAAAAGATGAAGCCAGAATCTACTCACCCAACCACTTTCTTCTTCGCGAAACCAAAAGAAGGCCTCGCAGGGGGAACCATGACGGTGAAAACATCCCCACCACCCGACGACGGGAGCAGGATAGCAGGTAATGGAGCCACGGAGGAAGCTGGGGCTAGAGCCGCGGAAGAACTCCGCACTGGAGGAGCGGTAGAGCTAGGTACCGAGGCTACCAAAGAACTCGACACCGGAGCTTCAGAAGAAGTCGGCACGGGAGCCTCAGAAGAACTCATACCCGACGTTCGATTACTTCAAAAAAGTTCAAGACTAAAAGTCAAGACAAAGAAGAGAAATTCAATGCAACAGGAATATGAAAAACAACTCACCGCCGCATGATGAGGGGTACTTCATCATCCTCCTCTTCCTCAGCTAAGGAAACCAGAGCACCTGCTGAAAAAAGAATAAAAAGTACTCGGTTCAAGAGAGAAATAGGAAAACAAAGGAACAAAGAGTATTAAATGTGCTCACCTAAGAGCATGCTAGCAACAACTGGAGTACCTGAGGGAGTACTTGGTTTGCGAGGCTTTTTGGAGACAGGCAGGCCAGATGAAGACCCATCCATTCGCCCCCTCTTTGGGACACTACGAGGACCGCGAGGGACTAGACGAGGAACATATTCTTCATATACATCAACAAATCCGGAAGAAACCCCAGGAAGGGCTGTAGAGGTTTGGGACTTACTAGTTGCAGAAGTTCCAGCAAGTTTTCCCCAATCTCCACCACGGCGGGGAGAACGTCAAGAGGGATTGGGTCGACAAAGTTCTGCCCAAGCTCCTATGAAAAAGGATAAAACACCAAGACAAGAAAAAGCTAAGCAAAAATGGATGCAGCGAGAGTACATAAAGTACCCAAACAAAGAGATAGACAACTCACAGCTGGGGGCGAGTTGTTGGCAGAGAACTCGGAGACAGCAGGAGGAATAACGCTCACTCCTTTCAGCATCTTCTGGAGACGCTCGAGTACCTCCTCACCGGTCAGCTCAAGAGCTGGGACCATGCGTGAAGGATCCTCGGCCCCAGAATACTCGAAGCCAAGGTGCTCCCGCTCTTTCAAAGGCTGAACTCAGCGATGAAGAAAGCTCGAAACAATACCGAAGCCGGTTAAACCCTGCTGTTTCAGCATACTAATCCTATCAAGGAGTGGCTGGATCACTTGAATCTCAGCAGGTGACTCAAGTTTCTTGTCCCATCGGTCATTCACCACAGGACCAGATCCAGAGTGGACGACAAGGGAAGGGATCAAATTGGCAGCGTAAAACCACTCAGCACGCCAATCTTTTACAGAATCGACCAGGTCATAGTCAAAAAACTTAATCTTAAGACCCTGGCGAAACTGAATCCCGCAACCGCCAAGAACGCTGGTTTCTTCGCGGCGGGGTTGGGGTTTTAGACGGAAGAAAAAGCGAAAAAGAGATAGAGAAGGAGGGATTCCAAGGAAAGCTTCACAAAGATGAATGAAAACGAAAAGATGGAGAACGGCATTAGGGGTTAGATGGTTCAGACTAACCCCAAAATAACCAAGAAACTGATGAAGGAAGGCGGAAGCAGGAAGGCAAAGTCCGACGTGGACAAAGGAAACGAAGAGGACAATCTCACCAGGACCCGGAGCTAGAACCCGATGCTCGCCCGGAACTCTCCATTCAGCAATGACTTTGCTTTGGATCAAGCCGTCGCTGATGAGCTCGCGCAGCTGATCTTCGCTTGTTGTTGGAGCCGGCCAAACCTTCTGAGCAGCCCTCATGGCCACGAATTCCTGGTTTTCGATCAAAGAAAGGGATGACTCCTCGTCCACGAAGGTCGCCTGGGACTTGCTTGCGGTTTTATTTTTTCCCATGAACTAGCGGAAGCAAAAAGGCACTGGGGAAGATGAAGCTAGGATGGTGGTGCTCGGGTGACAGCGACGATGACGGCGGCGGATTTCTAAAAGCTAGGGTTTAAAGGCAAGAGCTGAGCAGCAAAGGAAAGGAAGATAAAAGGTCCTTAAATACATTTTTCAGTAATAAAAACGGCCCACAAGGCCCGTTAAAACACAGTGTGAGAACGCAACGGTCCATTTACCGACGCAGCTAAAACGACGGAGGGCACAAATCCACACAACGGTACAAACCAACGGACAGATTTCAGACTTATCCGTCCAGCACCACGGCAGGGTTATCAGATCGCTACAAGAACAACTTGTCAAACCAAGAAGAAAGAAAGAACTACCTTGCAAGGAACAAAAGAACCCGGTTATTTAGGAAAGAACTCGATAATCTCATGAATGACAGGGATCACAGCAGAAAAGTAAAGGACAACTCAGAAGACAAGATTCGTTCCATTACAAGCGACTTCAAAAATAGAAGATTACAAATCTTACAAGACCCAATGAACTCGGCACCACGAAAAGCAAAGTAGCAAAGAGAAACACGGACACGGCTAGGCTCTGGAACGACTACGTGTCCCAAATTGCTACTCGGAAGGACAAACCGCCATCGGCTACACTGTTTTCTTCAAAGGACGGACGTAGTGCACCCAAGGCAGAAATCGGTAGCACGGCAAGACAACATGGAGCAGAGAAGGCCGGCGGGCATCTGTCTACCCAAGACCGATGTGATGCTGGATATGGTGTTGATCTGCACCGGACAGTCTCAAGAAAGGCGATGAGGATCAACCCAGAACTGCCAGATGAAGGAACGAAGCCCACATCACAAGACTTCCTCCAACTACCGCCACGTACATCCTGGCACAATGCTGTCGCGGGATTAGCCTACCTCTAATCCCTATCACAAGACTTCCTCCAGCTACGACAAGACACACAGGAACTACAAAATATGCCCGGGGGCTGCTCTACTTCACAAACTACCATGTTCATGACCATGAAGGTTTCAACAGAATGTCCAATGGATGAAAACAAGCACTCCGGGACAGTATTTATAGATCAAAGGAGCGGCGCACATGGACTAGGAGTACCAACGAAATAAGACTAACCAAGGACACAGTGAAAAGATAGGACTCAATAATGGATGACTCAGGCAAGAAGGAACAATACTCGAAGACGGGCATATTCGGAAGAATATACCAGCACAGTACAACCCGTGAACAAAAGGCATTTACACTCAACTACCACCATACAACTACATCTGACAACAGCAGACCATCAAAGAATACGCCAAGACCTCGCGTCCGAGTTCTTCCTGAACAAAACAACAAGATATACGCTCGGAAGCTGCATGCTGCGAAACTACTCGGATGATGGTTTAATCCAAGACTAAAGGGCTGCTTCAGAAAGATGCCGCAAAACTACTCAAATGATGACATAATCCAACTCTCAGGGACTACTTCAGAACACAAATTTTCAAACAACATAAAGATTCAAGACCCTCCAACTTTTTGTTCCAAATAGCAAGAGGCTCGGGGGCTACACTCAGTGAGTGCACTTTTTCTTCGAAAAAGCGCACGTCACCAAAAGACTTCCTCAACGCAGACCACTTCAAGACATTCCGACAAAAAGAACCCGGAACGAGCCATATTCGAGTTCTTTTTGATAAAACTTCAACGAACAAACAGAGCAACTTCAAGACAAGATCCTCCAGCTCCTTGTTCCAAATAGCAAGAGGCTTGGGGGCTACAACCATATGGATGTACTTTTTCTTCAAAAAAGCACTCACCACTCGAAGGTCCCAAGAAGCGCTACAAGGTTTCACTCCAGAAAGCACTCGAATGACATTTGTTCCTACTCAACAAGACTTGAAGGAGCAAAACGAGACTTTCGGAGCTCAACCATGAAGTGCTCGGGGGCTTGTCGATGCGGGACCCACAGGATACCCTACAAGGGAGAGAGAAGATCTAGTTCAACTAGGATTCTTCCCATGTAATCTTAGTAGTAGTACTATTCAGTAATCCTACTAGGAAATCTCATTGTAAACCGACTAGGACTTTGGCCTCCTAACTATATAAAGGAGGGCAGGGCTCCTAAGTGAGAAGAACAATTGTACACGATACTTCATAATCAATCCAACGCAGAGGCTAACGCCGGCTGGACATAGGGCTATTACTCAATCAAAGATCGAGGGTCTGAACCAGGATAAATCGATTGTCTCTCGCGTTAAGCATCAAGTTCCGCATACGCTGAGGCCCGAACATACTGCCTCGGGTATCCCCGTGGCAGGCTATCGGTGGTGAAACATCGACACTATCTCATGATCACTTGATAGGTTAGCACTTAGGGTTTCATCAATTCACCAAAACCAAACTAGAGCTATCAATCTCCCCCTTTTTGGTAATTGATGACAACCCTTTCACAAAGAAATGAATTGAAATTCAATTAAATTCATATTGCTTGCCCAAGCATATTTACCATGTGTAAAAAGATATGGGCAAGTTTCATGAACCCCAAATGGTAGCAATTGCTCCCCCTACATATGTGCTAAGAGTTTGGATTGAAGCTTGCACATATGCTTAGATAGGAAATATAGGAGACAATGTCTACCAAATGATGCTAAGGTATAAGAGATGGACCTTTGAAGCATGATACTAATCGGAGTGCACCAATATACCATCCTTAGCACCATTAGTAACTAGACATACACAAAAACTAGAATACCCTATGAGATCAACATTACAAGCAAGGGTCTAGTCTCCATATGATGAACATAAGTCTAGTTACTTTAGCCTATGCATGCTAGTTTTTCATTTCACCATTCAAGCATATAACTAGCATACACCACACAAGCATGAATATTTGAAATTTACAACTCGTGTCATGCAAGCAAATATATGAAATGCACATTCAAATGCAACATACAAGTTTATGAGCTTGCTCCCCCTACTTGTGTGCATTTTTATTGATCCCCTTACAAAGTTATTTCATTTGTTTGTTCCTCCTATCTTACTATCTTTGTGAATTTCTCTCCCCCTTTGTCAATAATTAGCACAAAAGGTGAGCTCAAATTATAGATAGGTTGGGGTGAAACCATGTGAAATTAGGATCATTTTCTCAATTTGGTTCAATCTAGATCACTTGCAAAAGATATTTAACTCGGTTTGATTCAAGGACAAGCTTCTTCACAC
Organism: Miscanthus floridulus; assembly: GCF_019320115.1. NCBI lineage: Eukaryota > Viridiplantae > Streptophyta > Magnoliopsida > Poales > Poaceae > Miscanthus > Miscanthus floridulus. The sequence continues at coordinate 216,482,613 of NC_089587.1, read as the reverse complement.
CTCCAAATAAGGGTTATCTTATACCATGTTGAGTTAAACACTTATAGCTCATTTTCTAGATAAAAAACTAGGTTTACAAGCCCATAAACATGTATATGCTACCACTAGATCATTTCAAGCATACAAGCAATAGTGGTACCATACAAGCATCAAATTCATTTGATTTCCATGAATGAGCCTAGGATATGATAAGAATGACTAGATGCACTAAACAAGTCCTTAGCAATGGATGGATGATGTGTCAATCAACTTTACCTTGTTTTGTTCGAAGGAGAGGCATGTCATATAATGGGGGTACATCAACACATATTGGAGAAGTCAAGTATGTTCAATTCATTTCTTAGCTTGCAAAACCTCTTCTCATCAAGTGGCTTGGTGAAGATATCGGCAAGTTGATCTTTGGTGCCCACACTCTCAATGCAAATGTCCCCTTTTTATTGATGATCTCTTATGAAATGATGGCGGACATCAATATGCTTTGTTCTTGAATGTTGAACTAGGTTGTTGGTGAGCTTTACGACACTCTCATTATCACATAGCAATGGCACTTGCTTGAATTTGATTCCAAAGTCACTCAAAGTAGCCTTCATCCAAAGTAATTGAGCACAACAACTACCGGCCGAAATGTACTCCGCTTCGGTGGTTGAAAGTGCTACACTATTTTGCTTCTTTGATGACCAAGACACAAGTGATCTTCCCAATAGTTGACATGTGCCCGATGTGCTCTTTCTTTCAATTTTACATCCCGCATAATTGGAGTCCGAATATCCAATCAACTCAAATCTTGCTCCTTTGGAATACCACAATCCAACATTTTGTGTATGCTTCAAGTACTTCAATATTCTCTTTGTTGCCTTCAAATGACTTTCTCTTGGTGATGCTTGAAATCTAGCTCACATACATACACTAAACATCACATCCGGCCTTGATACGGTCACATAGAGTAGGCTTTCAATCATAGATCGATACATCTTTTGATCCACCATGTTGCCACTAGCATCACTATCCAAGCTTCCACTTGTCTCCATTGGTGTACTAATAGCTTTAGCATCATCCATTTCAAACTTCTTGATCATGTTCTTGATATACTTGCCTTGACTCACAAATGTGTCATTCTTCATTTGCTTGATTTGAAGGCCAAGGAAGTAACTAAGCTCTCCAATCATGGACATCTCAAATTCACTTGCCATCATCTTGCCAAACTCTTCACAAAAATCTTAATTTGTTGACCTAAATATGATATCATCAACATAGATTTGCATTACAAACAAGTCATTTTTAAGCTTTTTGGTGAAGAGAGTTGTGTCAACCTTTCCCATTTTAAATCCCGTAGAGAGTAGGAAATCCCTCAATCTCTCATACCATGCTCTAGGTGCTTGTTTCAATCCATACAAAGCCTTTCTCAACTTGTAAACATGGTTGGGTTTCTTTTCATCTTCAAAACCGGGAGGTTGCTCAACATACACAAGCTCATTGATGTATCCATTGAGAAATACACTCTTCACATCTATTTGGTACAACTTGATGTTGTGGGCACAAGCATAGGCTAACAAGATCCAAATTGCTTCTAATCTTGCAACCGGGGCATATGTTTCTCCAAAGTCAAGACCTTCAACTTGAGTGTAACCTTGAGCCATTAATCTTGCTTTGTTCCTTATTACTATCCCATCTTGATCTTGCTTGTTCCGAAAGACCCACTTGGTTCCAATCACATTATGATCCTTAGGCCTCTCAACTAATTCCCATACTTGGTTTCTTGTGAAGTTGTTTAGCTCTTCATGCATAGCATTGACCCAATCAACATCCTTCAAAGCTTCATCTATCTTCTTAGGTTCAATGGATGACACAAATGAGAAATGCTCACAAAATGAAGCCAATCTTGATCTAGTTTGCATACCTCTTGAAATATCACCAATGATAATGTCCAACTGATGATCTCTTGCAACATTGGTTGGTTGAAGCACTTGCACTTGATTGCTTGCATTTGATTGATCACTTAGTTGAGATGATGAACTAGCCACTTGTTGTTGATCTTGCACTTTGTCTTGACTAGTACTAGCTTGAATTTGATCATGAGAACCACTAGCTTGCACATTTGAGTTAGAGAGCACTTGATTCTTGTCATCTTCAACATCAATCACCTCTCTAGGCCTTATATCACCAATGTCCATGTTCTTTATTGCATTGATTAATTGAGTGCCTCTTACATCATCTAGATTCTCATCTTCCTCTTGGAAACTATTTGTTTCATCAAATTCCATATCATGAACCTCCTCAAGAGTACCACTAGCCAAATTCCAAACTCTATATGCCTTGCTAGTAGTGGAGTAACCAACCAAGAAACCTTCATCACATTTCTTTTCAAACTTACTCAATCTAGTGCCTTTCTTCAATATGTAGCATTTACAACCTAAAACCCGAAAGTATGCTATGTTGGGTTTTCTTCCATACAATATCTCATAAGGTGTCTTTTCCATCATGGGGTGACAATAGAGTCAGTTGCTATAATAGCAAGCCGTGTTGATTGCTTTGGCCCAAAATGAATGACTCATATTGTACTCACTCAACATTGATCTTGCCATGTCAATTAAAATTCTATTCTTTCTTTCAACTAGGACATTTGATTGTGGAGTGTACTTGGCCGAGAATTGATGTCTAATTCCAAATTCATCACACAACTCATCAATTCTAGTGTTCTTGAATTCACTACCATTGTCACTTCTAACTTTCTTGATAGTTGTTTCAAACTCATTGTGAATGCCTTTGACAAATGATTTGAATGTTGCAAATACATCACTCTTGTCAATAAGAAAGAACACCCATGTGTATCTAGTGAAATCATCCACAATCACAAATATGTATTTGTTTCCACCAATGCTAGTGTATGTGGTTGGTCTAAATAAGTCCATGTGCATCAACTCAAATGCCTTAGATGTGCTCATCATGCTTTTCTTAGGATGTGTGTTACCAACTTGCTTTCTAGCTTGACATGCACTACATAGCTTATCCTTCTCAAATGTGACATCTTTCAAGCCTCTAACCAAGTCATGCTTGATCAACTTATTCAGTTGTTTTATTCCAACATGACAAAGCCTTCTATGCCATAACCAACCCATGCTAGACTTAATGATCAAACATGTTGACAATTGATCATCTCTAGCACTAAAATCAACCAAGTATAGATTCTCATATCTAAAACCTTTGAATATCAAGTTAGAGCCATCTACACTTATGATCTCTACATCATCCACACCAAATATGCACTTGAAACCAAGATCACATAATTGAGCTACCGACAATAGGTTGAAGTTCAAGCTCTCTACTAGTAGCACATTGGAAATGCTCAAGTCATTAGATATTACAATCTTACCAAGCCCTTTGACCTTGCCTTTGCCATTGTCACCAAATGTGATACTATCAATCCCATTGCTCTTATTTTCATTGATTGAATTGAACATTCTTGGATCACCGGTCATGTGTTGTGTGCACCCACTATCAAGCACCCAATGCCTTCCTCTGGCTTTATAATTGACCTACAAAAGAAGATCAATTCATTTTAGGTACCCAAACTTGCTTGGGTCTTTGAAGGTTAGTTACCAAGGTCTTTGGTACCCAAATGGCCTTCTTCTTTGGGTCCACAATTGGTGTACCAATGAACTTAGCCTTCACACCATTGGCACCCTTAACAAGCATGTAACAAGAATCAAATTTAATTGAGGATATATTAGGTAGCTTGTTCTTGTTAGTCTTGCAATATTGATCTATATGTCCAACTTGCTTGTATCTATTGCAAAACCGACCATTGCCCTTCACAAAGCTAACTTTGGGAGTGACAAAGACTGCCTTGCCTTTCTTAGGGGTATAACCTAATCCCTCTTTATTGAGAGAAAATCTTTGGCTACCTAAGCATTTTAGCAAGCGAGCATCTCCACCATAGGCATTGCCTATGGCACGAGTGAGCTCATTCACCTCCTTTTTGAGGGTCTCATTTTCCACTATTAGTGAGGCATCATAAGTGAGACCATCACTCAAAGGTGAAGTAGAAGTAGTAGTGCTACAAGAAGTGTTAGTGGGAGCAACTACAATGGACTTATAAAGAGATTCATCAATAAGATCACATGTTAGTCCCACATCACAAGACACGATCGCTTGCTCCTTCTTGGCTTCCTCCTTCTTGACTTGCTTAATGAGAGAGGAGTGAGCTTTTTCAAGCTTAGAGTGAGCTTTGCCAAGCTTCTCATGGACTTCCATTAGCCTCTCATGAGTGACATTGAGCTCATCAAAGGATTGCTCAAGAAATTTGACTTTCTTACGTAATTCTTTGCACTCTTTTCTCTTCATCTCAATGTAAGTGTGCACTTGCTCACACATGTCCAAGAGCTCCTCCTTGGTGTACTCCTCCTCCTCCTCATCATCATTCCTACAATTATCACTTTCATATTCATCATCATCACTCACATCATATTTTACCTTGGTAGGCTTTACCATGAGGCATGTCGGTGGAGTGTCAAAGATGGAGGGTTTGTTGTTGATGGCGATGCTTGCTAGTGCTTTCTTGATAGATTTCTTGCCATCATCACTAGAGTCATCACTATCCGAAGAGCCATCACTATCCCATGTGACCACATAGCCTCCACCTTTCTTCTTTTTTTGGAAGGTCATTCTCTTCTCATTCTTCTCCTTCTTTTCTTTCTTGTCCTTCTTTTCATCCTCATCATTGTCACTATTGTAGGGACAATTCACAACAACATGATTAGGGCTCTTGCAATTGTAGCATCTTCTCACATATTCTTTGCTTTTGGTGTGATCTCTTCTCTTTCTTGCACCATACCCCTTCTTCTTCATGAATTTTCTCATCTTGCGCACAAAGAGAGCCATGGCTTCATCATCAATATCACTAAGATCATCATCATCACTTGATTCTTTCTTGGACTTGCCCTTGTTCTTGGATGATGAGCTAGCCTTGAATGCTATACTCTTCTTCTTCTTGTCTTCTTCTTTCTTCTTGTCATCCTTGTCAACCCCTTCTCTTTCCATATGGTATGTGAGCTTGAGCTAGCCATGGGGCTCAAATATAAGCCCCCACAAAATAGAACCATTGTACCCCTTTACTGGGCACAACACGGGGTGACCGAATGCTCCGGTCAGATCGACCGGACACAGGACCTCAGCGTCCGGTCGCCCGATACTTGCCATGCGTCATCAGCTTCAATCGCTGTTCACCCGATCTTAATGATCAAGTGTTGACTGGACGCGCCGCTCAAACTGACCGGACGCTCCAGCACCAGCGTCCGGTCGTTTCCAGTAAGGTACCAGAAACAAAAAATCATGACCGGACGCGTCCGCTCATGCTCGACCGGACTCACCCAACATCCGATCACACAACATCACTTCTGCATGCGCCACACAGGTGCGACCAGATGCACCCAGCCAGCGTCTAGTCACATCAACGCCAGTGTCCGGTCGAAGACCGACACTACGCGTCTTTAGCTGCCACTAACCGAACGTGCCGGTCCAACCGAGATCAGCGTTCGGTCACTGCGTGACTAACTCCCTTTCAACTCTATCTTCTTCACCCTTGCTCAAATGTGCCAACCACCAAGTGTATCACCTTGTGCACATGTGTTAGCATATTTTCACAAACATTTTCAAGGGTGTTAGCATTCCACTAGATCCTAAATGCATATGCAATGAGTTAGAGTATCTAGTGGCACTTTGATAACCGCATTTCGATACGAGTTTCACTCCTCTTAATAGTATGGCTATTGATCCTAAATGTGATCATACTCACTAAGTGTCTCGATCACCAAAACAAAATGGCTCCTATCATTTATACATTTGCCTTGAGCCTTTTATTTTTCTCTTTCTTCTTTTCAAGTCCAAGCACTTGATCATCACCATGGCATCACCATCATCATGTCATGATCTTCATTTGCTTCACCACTTGGAGTGTGCTACGTATCTCATGATCACTTGATAAACTAGGTTAGCACTTAGGGTTTCATCAATTCACCAAAACCAAACTAGAGCTTTCACTATTCCAGATAAGACAGAATGGCCACAAGTGGACTTAGGATTATGGCTTCTAGCACTCAATAGGGCAGCAGGTAGACCAAGGTCAAGGAGGATCAGAGCAGCTGAGGAAGGTGGAAGCAAAAAAAGGAAGAAATGCAAAAGATGTGATCAGTTTGGACACATACAAAAACATGTAATGAGACTGTGTATGACTCTAACGCTCCTTCCCCAGCACCACTGTTGATGGTAGTTAACATTCATAACAAACCGTCAATATACCTTGCATAAATGACTAAAATAGATCACCAATATAGACTTAGGGGTTTAAACTGATAAATTCCATGAGTTTTGATGAATCTGTGTTTCCAGCAGGATTTAATCAAAAAACCGTCAAGGGGCCGGGGACCTATTCGTCAAAGGAAATCATAGAATTCCACCACGGGATCAACGTGGGAAGGTTCCAGAAGACTCTAGGAGGCTCTCCACCAAAGTGGGGCTCGACCCACTGACATGTGGGGCCGACCGGCCACACCTAGAGGCCGCCCAGGCCCTGTGGGCCCCATCTATCATCCTCTTTGTTATGTTGGTTCTCCACCGCCTCCTAAGATGAATCTCAGCCACTTATTCAAGTCGGTTTGATCCAAAGGTTCAAGATTGACGCTTCGGCCTATATATATCTGCCTATACCCCTAGGGCAGATGCCTCATTTGATCCTGAGAGCTGAGAAGCCAGAAACCCTAATTCATATGTCCACCAGGATCAGAGCTAGCAATCAACAGAAGATTAGTCCTCGATAGGATCTAGTCTTGTATTAGAGATAGAGAGATAGAGTGAGAGGGAAGAGTTTTAGAGGAGTCCCGGCCTGTCGGTGCTCTCTCTACGGCTTGTACCCTTGTAGAATCATGTTCTTCTTGAGCTTGCTTCTGAGATTTCTCTGGTAATCGACTTCTAATTCAAGTAAGCATCTTGTTCATATTATTCTTCAGGTTTGCGACTCTCTTTTGAGTACTTTAATCCTTGTAGCCCTGGGTTAAAGTAGTATTCGTAGTGTAAGCGTGGTGCTTAGACTCGGTTACTTGTGGATGTACCCTATTTTCCGGATCGGTAGTAGCTCGCGAGGGTGACTCTTATAGCCTCGTTGAATCCTCTGTTGTCCATCTCCCGTTAGTAGGCCTAGCAGAACTTTGTTACTATAGGAAGCATACTCTGCTTGTGTTTTCTCTAGTAATATCTCCATAATTGAATAATAGAAGACAAAGCTTACCGAAGTTAGAACTAGAAGACCTTAGTAGTCTCCTCTACGCTCCTATTATCTAGCCTTGATTGTGAAGTTGGGTTAAGTTAGAATTTGTTACTTTCACCTCCGTTCCTTTGGGTTCGATATAAAACTGGTTTACTTTCGGTGAAGTGCTACAACGGTATAATATCTGTACGCTTGCAGATTATTCTGTGTGCATTAATTTATACCAACAACCACCAAAACCTAAGAGAAAGAGAACCAAAAAGTTGAAGGAAGTCATAACAGTAACAGGTGGAGCAGCCAGCTCAAGTACACCAAAACTTATGAAAAAGAGAAAAAAAGGGGCGTACCCAGTGCAGAGAGCTCCCGCTCTGTGCGGGGTCTGGGAAAGGGTGTCAGTGGCAAGCCTTACCCTCGCCTGTGCAATGCGAGGAGACCGCGACTCGAACCCGGGACCTTCCGGTCACAGACGGTAAGACTCTAAGGAAGACATAACAGAAGTAGTACCAACCAGCCTGAGTACTCCACTTAGGCTGCAACAAGCACCATCAAGCCCATTGGACCTTAACTATAGTCCTGGAGCACTAACTAGGAGGTAAAATGCTTTGAACTAACCCTAATCACTATCAGACTTCACTTGATGTCTCAACTATTTTTTTTTTGTTCTTACTTGCTTACACAGCCAAGCTAAGAAAATTGCAAGAGACCAAGTCACAAGTCACGGAGTACCAGCCAACACAATTAGTACACCACTCAAAATTCAGCTAGGACCATCAAGCCCACTGTACCTTGACAACAGACCTGGAGCATTGACTAGGAGGTACACAATTTTCTTTGAACTGATATATATGACCAAGTTGATATTTGAATCAACATTTTTGTTTATCTTTACTTTTTTTTTCTTAACAGCCGAGCAAGAAAACTAGCAATGGAGGAAGCCGAGGTGCTTGGTACAGTGGCGCTGGAGCAACTCATGCAGCCCTGATGTGTGTGCTAGTAATTCGGAGGAAGGCTTTTGACATGTCAAATCAATGTAAATTTGCAACATATTAAGGGGTCGTTTGGATCACGGGATTTTCATAGGAAAAATGAAGGAAATAAAAACGTAGGAAAGAAAGACAAGCAGGTGTTTGGATCAAAGGAATCGGACAGACCCTTTCCTCTAGAATACTGTAGCGACAACGAGATTTCACAGGAAAATAAACATCGGCTCAAAGCTCTGGTTTTTGCTTCCTTCGCGTGTGCCCGAGGCAGCAGAACCTGTGTTGGAGAACGAGCGGCGGGTGACTCACTCTGAGAAACAGTGAAGCTTGTTGCCATCACAGTGAAAAGATGGGACCCAGGTGTAGAGACAACATTACAGTGCCTAAAATATGCTATTTGTGAAACTGTGTGCTTGCCTACGTTTTTTATAAGTGAAAACATAACATTGTTTAAATCTCGTTTCGTGTGTTTTTTTCCCGTGTTTCAAACACCTCTACCTACACTTTTCCTACACTTTTCCATTCCTCTGGTTTCCTATTTTCCTCCTATCTGATTCCTGCGTTTTATTTCATTCCTCTGGTTTAGATTCCTGTATTTCAAACAGGCCCTAAGTTGCTGGTCCCTGTTATGCTAATTAGGTTGCTGTGTGACATGCTCGTCACCCATGGAAGAATTTCTGTAAGCCCAAACCAATATTTTGTGCGCGAACAAACGCAGTATCCAAATATAGTTTAATTATGCCAGCGACTTGTTAATGTAAGCTGACAATTTATTAGTCTGCATATGCGTGCTGTGTGAGAAATGGCTTGATTCTAGTTGCAAGGGCATAATGGTCTGTTTACCCAGGCCTCACTCTCCTCCCAGGCTGCACAATCTTTTTTTATTTGATGCGGTGTGTGATACACTAAAACTCCGTCTTCATAATGTCCAACAGTAAAAAAATTATGAGTGCGGTGTGTGCTACACAAAACCAAACTTTCTGGATGTCCCTCAGACAAAAAGCCCATCCATGAATGATATAATATAAGCAATAACCTATATTACTTGCCTGCTGCAACAACTACTACTACTAGTAGAGTATTAGTCCGTACTAATACACAGTAAAAAGACTGACGCTTGGAGTAAGGCGTTTGCAAATTTTTTGGTGAAATAGTACTGTAGCATTTTCGTTGTTATTTGACAATTAGTGTCCAATCATAATCTAATTAGACTTAAAAGATTCGTCTCGTGAATTTTGTCTAAACTGTGTAATTAGTTTTATTTTTTATTTATATTTAATGCTTCATGCATGCGTCCAAAGATTTGATGTGACGAAAAATCTTAAAAAATTTTATAAAATGAAGCGGAACTAGACGATACCTAAGTAACAGCAGAGATCGGCTCCCAGGGAACATGGGCAATGGTGCTATCCATTTCCAGATGAGATGACAGAAGTACGCTGCACCCAAGAAACATACCAGACCTGAAAAGCATATATCGGATCGTGCTTCCTGCATTCAGGAATCTCAGAAGTAGCACTGCTATAGAACCATTGACTATGCCTGTAGAGCAAAGGAGTAGTTCCCACCCCAACTTCCAAAAAAATGCTATAGTATCCATCACATCAAATCTTGTGGTACGTGTATGGAGCATTAAATGTAGACGAAAAAAAACTAATTACACAGTTTGATTGGAAATTGCGATACGAACGTTTTGAGCCTAATTAGTCTACGATTAAACACTATTTGCCAAATAAAAACGAAAATGCTACCGTAGCCCAAATTCCAAAGTTTGGGCAACTAAACACGCTCTTAGTTAGTTGGATAAAAAAAAAAACCCTGCAAGTTGAACATCTCTGCTGTACTAGTAACTAAAGAGATTGTTCGTTTGGCAGTAGTACTCCAGTAAGTAGTACCGTAATCTCTATAGGCAACACAATTACACCGGTGCCAGAGAAAACAGCAGTAGGGGTGTGTGTGTGTGGCACTTGGCATCATCATCCAACCATCCCTCTCCCTCCCCTTCCCGGCGCAGACGGTCGGTCCCCAATCCCCATGCAACGGGATGGGGGTCGGTGCGAACGCAACGGACGCGGGTGTCGTGGTCAGGCAAGGACAGTGACAGTGGCGCACAGGCACAGTGAAAGCGGCACAACAGATCGGCGTGGGCGGGTGAAAGCGGAGCGCATGGACGGGTCCTGACAGTTGTTCCGGCGGTTTGTTCTTTTCCGGACCTATCCTCTCCTCTCCCTCCCGTGCCGGATCGCTCTCGCTTGTACGTATGGCGCCATCCTATGACCGACAACCCTGCTTGCCGTTTTCTGAAGGAATCCGATGCTTGCTTGCTTGGCTACACCAGCGCAGGCAGCGCTACTGGGATGTAGGAGTAGTAGAATCATCTGCTTCGCTGTCCACGCTTGTTTAGCCGCAACCTGCTTGGACTGACGCAGGGCAACCGCCAATCTGGGTTGCATGCAAGTTGGTGCGTGATAAAGCTAGTACTACTAGCTTGAGCTTGTAGATTTGCTTTCCTTCAATGGTGGCCTCGTCAAATCAGCTTATCTTATCTCTGAACGGGTGGTTCTCGTGCCATTTCAGAGGGGAAAAAAGATTTGTCCAGGTGACATTCAGTTAATTTGGCTCTCCCTGTTAACTGATTTTTTCTATGCACTTACACTATCATCTAGCTATATTTATACTCTTCTATTACTATATTTACACTAATTTCTTCAGTGTAATATATAGGACAAAGTGACGTAATTTGAGGATAACATAAGATCTCACACAAATATAAGCCAAATTTTCAAAAAAAAAAATCTATGGATTCTAGATACCAGAGAAAAATGTCAAATTATTCACAAATATCGTCAAATTGTTCATAAATATACAAATTTACAAATAGAAGAACGGAGAGAGAGAGCAAAGAAGAAGAGACACCCGAGAGCACATCTCGTCTTCCAGCAGAAGAAAAGGGACAGAAAGCAGAGGACGGTGGCGCCCGCACCCGGGGACGCTCCACCCGTGTCCGCACCGGGGCAGCGGCGGCGGCCTACCCGCCAGGGACGTCCGCGTCGAGGCAGCGGCGGCAGCCTGGGGCGGCGGCAAAGGAGCGACAAAGGAGCGTGCGCCCGCCCGAGCAGAGGAGCGGCCTTGGAGCGGTGGCAGAGGAGCGGCGAAGGAGCCCGAGCAGATGCCGACACGTGTAAGATCCAACAACGCAGGATTCGGTTGAGGGATGGACCTAAATCACTCGGTTGAGAGTTAGCAATTCTGAAAAAAATATACTAGAAAAGATATGGATGGGGGTGACTCTGGCAGGCTTGCTTGGAGGCGACGTCGGCAGCGGAGTGGACCAGGCGAGGCGAGGAGACGGCGGTCAGTGTCAGGGCAAAATGCGCGGGACACTTGCATAGCCGATCGAATCGGAATGTAGCACCGGCGCGTTAGTCTTCTTTCCTCGTCCCCCCCCCCCCCCCCCCCCCACCCCCCATTTCCAGATCTGTCCTCGTTACTGGGGCGACCGCCGGCGTCCATAACTCGGAACGGTCCAAATTACTGACATCGATCGATCTCAACAGGCTCCAGATCTACTGCGCGAGTGCAGAGGCTCAATCCATCGATGCATGGGAAGAACACAGGGACGAATACTGCTGCCGTGCAGGGGAGGCGACAGCCCAGGTCCATGCACGCGTGCGCGCGACCCCTGTTACTCCCAGTCCCAGCTAGGGCACGTGGTAGTAAATTCTAATGCGGTTAGTTGTTAGTTACTGGGACCAGTCACCAGTGTAGGAGTATGAGTATGCGTATCTCCGTACTACGACCGTCGTCGTACGGCACCGCCATGAATTTGCGCGTGGGACGGAACGGAAGGCGTGATCCCGTTGCCGTCGCGCACGGGACGGCCGGGCCCCCCTCGTGATCTGTTTACGGCGACTATTTATGTGAGCCGGCGTGACCGTGGTTCATCACACGGACACGGAGACGGCGGAGGCAGAGCATGCATGCGAGCAATGCAAGCCGCCATGCCACTCCGGCATTCATGGTCATCATGCGCACGGGCGCTTTGGCCGGTGGCGGCGTTGGGTTCCAAGCGTAAATGGCCTCACGAGCCGTGGAATCGTCGGACCGGGCCGTGCGCACCGATGATCGCCTTTGAGGCTTTGACGGCCGGGAGGCGCCGAGGATCTTTTTTTCCCAGGCTGAATTTGCGTCATCATTACGATACTAACAAAAGTTACTACCGCTTTTACCGACCATCACGTTCCTCGTTTTTTTCCCTTTTAATTTTCGGCACGGCGTAGGCTAAAAAGGTCTGGCGATTTTGTGCAGACGGCTTTTCCATTAGTTGCGCTATCATACGCTACCTTGTCTCGATCATTTACAATAAAAGTTTAGGTGACTAAAGTTTAGTTTAGTGTTGGTTAGATACATGGACTAAAAGCAAGTATGATACTTTCTTAGACGAAGACTCACATAGACCTTTTAGTTTATATTAATCCACATTTCCCGACTAATGAAATTAGTAGTTACATGAAAATAAAAAATAAATTACCTTTAGTTCACCTATATATTCAAATATTTTGAACAAAAGTTTAGGTGACTAAAGTTTAATTTATGGGTATCTAACATGTCCATAGTGATAATATGCATGCATGCATGCATGGATGGCGAGATGACTGCTAAGACCAGTAGCTACAGCTTTTGTGATGATGATGAGAGAGAGACGGGTAAAAAGCAGGAGAAAAAGGTGCTCAAAGAGAGTTTGATTAGTGGGGAGATGATGGATCGCGCAAAAGTGCCATACCGGTGGATGAGTAGAAACGAAATATTCCCTCCTTTTTCGCCCCGGTGATAGGAAAAAGCCACATGTGTCCGAAATAAAGATGAGTGACCGGCCGGATAAAAGCAACCACCTTTTCAAAATTAGTGTAAAAGATGCCGTGAATAATAATTGACATTTGCTACTAGCAACTTCCCCTGTGCAAATTGTAACGGTAACACTTGCACTATTTATGTGGAGTGTGTGTGCAACAAAAAGAGAGTTCCTTGAGCAGTAGGGTACGAGGTAGCACGTGACGTGAAGCAATACGGTCTTGCATAATAATGGCAGGCAGGCTTGAGAGAAGGCTTTTCTGGAAGAAAACTAGGAGAAAATTCCTTAGTTGTCACTGAAAATTATAACCATCCCTTCATTGCCATTGAAAAAATGATCTTTCCTTTATTGCCATTGATTTATGCTTTCCTTTTCCTTGGCTGCTATTCCGTTAATTTCATGTGTAACGACGTTTGGAGGAGGTTTGATGTGCCTCTCGGATCAAGTGTGTGTGGCATGATGGATCTTGGATGGGATGGGGGTTGAGTGTCTGGGCAGCCGCAGCGGTGGCGCAGCACTTCTGGAGAGGGCGGCCGTCGGCAGGCACGCCGTAGCGCCGCCGCCAAGTTAGACCGTGACCTGCACGGCTGCACGCGGCCACGCAGGGGCGGCTCTGCACGTGTGGGGCCACGCTGGGTCACGTCCATGAGCTCTGCGAGCTCGGGTACCGACTCCAGGATGGCTATGGCGTGCGATGGGAACTCGTCGAGGGCCACCGCCTCCTGGTCACCACGCTCGCGGCGCTGGCTCTCGCCGCCGCCATGGTCGCCGTCGGCGTCGAAGGACTCCTGCTCCTGCCGGACTTCGAGTGGAGCGTCCCCGAAAGCTGCTTCTTCCTTCCAGGCCCAAGATCCAGAAGCTGACCGACTCGCTTTGATGGAGAGACGCCGACGACCTCCACCTGCCCTAGTTCCCTGGTGCCATCCAGTGCGTATCCTACCTTCTACAGGACGAGACCACGCTGGCGTACAACGACCAACAAGGGCTCACCCAGGGCCGGCTCTATAGATTTCAAGGCCTTAGGCTAATTTTTTTGCCACTTCTAACATGAGAAATCATATACTAGTACTAGTATGAGATAAATGGTGGAATGTATATAGTTCATAAAACACAATGTTTATACAATAGAACTAACTAAAATAAAGATAAAATAACTAATATTGTTGGATATATTATGGGCTTGGCCCGTATAATATTTAATAAATCAAATAAAATTGTATTGTACGTAACATTAAGCGTTGTATGGTTTAATACCGTATGGATTTTGACTGAACGTTTACTCAGCTTATATGGTTGGAAATTATCCATCTTAATTGAGAAGCTGAGAAAAGGACAAATGTGTGCCATACGAGCGTGCGCGTCGCTGCCGCCGCCGCCGACTAGGCCATGGCCGTGGGCGAGGCGGGGGGCGAGCAGGCGGGCACGGCTAGTCTTTTGCTACTTAAATCTACATAACCACAGGAGTTTCTCTCCTTGATGGTTCCACATAATCACGAGAGTTTCTCTCCTTGATGGAGGCGAATTGATTGTGCTAGTTACCGTCCCTTCTGCTTTTCGTCTCCTAGAATTCTCCGCTGTCTTTCTCCCTTCCCGTCGCAGCCATATATCTATAGTCCTCCGTCAGTCCTTCCCTGATCTGCAACCGCTCCCGAGAGAAACCACATCTTAGTAGCCCTCCCCGTCCCGTACTTCTGCACGTACCGAGTAGCGGGAGAGCAGGTGCCTCTGGAACCCTCGTCCACCTGAGAACCTTGCACAGGGTGAGCGGCGATTAGATTTTTGGGGAGCGATCCGCGACTGCTCATCCACGTACGTCTTCTTCTTAGTGGTGATCGCTCTCGGATCCCGTCTTCTTTCTGGTGATTGCCTACGGAACAGCAAGGCGTATTCTTCCTGGTGACCGTTCGTGGGACTGCATTGCGAATATCTTTCTGCATCGACTACGATCCACGACTTCAAGCAACGCACTATGTCAACTAGTGCGAATGGAGCCTCCGATGCCCTTGGCATGGGACTCTCCGCTGGGTACAATCTAATCTCAGTGATTACTGTACTTTGTGCTTTTACTATATCAATCTATATGTCATGTGAAAGGTCCTAATGGCTAGACGGTGGGTGAATAGCCTATTAAAAATTTTACAACAACACTAAACAAACCGGTTAGACAATTATGAGGCGAAGCAAGTGTTGCGCTAGCCTACTAAAAAGGCAAGCCACCTACCACAATTCTAGTTTATATAGTTTCTATCCACACAATGGCTATGACACTACACTAAGTTAATGTGCTCTCAAAGGCTAACTAAAGAGCCACACTAACCAAACTAACAAGCTCTCACAACTAGCTACACTAAAGAGCTTGACAACTAGTTTGCGGTAAAGTAAAGAGAGTGAGCAATTTCTTTATACCGCCGTGTCGAGGAAGAAGCCAATCAATCACAAGAATGAATACCAATGAAGACCAATCACCTCGGAATCAAATGATGAATACAATGATTTTTACCGAGGTTCATGATGAGGACATGACCTCCATACATATGACCCTGCTTGGAGAACCATATGGAGACCAAGGAGATCAGCGAGGGTGTCCTAAGCATGAAGGAGGCATGAAGCTCATCCGGTTCGAGTCACCAAGGTGGAGGCCCAAATCAAGTTCGAGTCCATCTCGACCTCCAGGACCAGTCTGCCTTAAACTGGTCACCCAGGACGTATCTAGACTCCGTTTTCGATGATCCACATATGGATGGAAAGCTAATTGGATAAGGAAACCAACTCAATTGGTCTCACATCAAAATCCCTTCGGAATCAACGGGAATCGTCAAAACAAGTCAGCATCCAGAATCTGTCAGGGTGCTACGACACCGTCTTTTGGTCCATTGGACCATGTATCATATTTGGGCCCATTAGGGGATGCCTCTATGGCAGAACCTCCTAAATTATAGGGCCCACATGCACCTGTCACTGTCCAATGACCTTTGATGACTATGCATATGTTTCCAGTAACTTAAGAAGACTGTCGGGTGTCCTCGAAGAACCCTGAATCATCCATGATTTCTGAGCAGGATCCCATTACAGAGTCATTGCAGTATTACAACAGTTTATTCATTAATATACATCAGAGTGAAATAGCGGAAGTCTTACAATAACTTAGTTACAAAACAGTTGTTTCACAAACTAAGTACGATTATTATTACAAACCATAGTAGTGGAGTGGCATTAGCAACATAAAACAAAACACGCAATTTAAGTGCCCTGCCCAAGGGTCACACAGTTACTTATCATCATCGATTTGAACAACAGTCATGCAACACGATCCAAGACAGACCTGTGCATAAGTCTCACCTGCAACAAGGGTGAACGAACCCTGAGTACAAAAGTACTCAACAAGACTTAACCGGAATAAAAACTGATAAGACTCAGGAATGCAGGCTCAGGGATTCAAGGTATGGCTTTAGCAATAAACAAGGTTCTTTTGCATAAAAGCTTTCTAACAAGATTCTTTCTTTCAACATTTGTATCTCCATATTAGTCATATATAAAGCTAACATGATCCATATTGAGATCATGAAACCTCATATTAAACTCTTTCTCAAAACTTCCTCAAGTTTCAGTTATTAACTACGATGATAAACAGTGAGTTGAGTCTCCATAATCGGGGAGCAACGACGATTCAAACCGATTATAACCCATCTGGGGATTCCCAACCACATGACATATGCAGGTCCCCGACCTACATATACCAACCTACCCTCAGATCCTCTAAGACAATAACGGGTCCGCACCACCCGAGAATACAGTACTCTACCAATCCAGCCCTTGGCCACGTGGGTACACGCTACTCCCGCCATCTCTCCACTCTCAGTGCACGAGTAGCCATTCTCGTAATAGAATAGCCAAGTTAAGGCTTACCGGAGTATGTGGCTAGTACTACAAAGTCTCACCTCATGCAATTCAACAACGGATGGTTTCTTAATTGACACAGGCAGAAAGAACCCGCTCATAAGACCTCCATGTCTTGTGGCTCTCAAACACCGAGTCCGCCCGGTCTAGATTTATTACTCCACATGCTCATATATCATGATCACATAAATAACCAGTCGTAACCAAGAAACCATTTATATCTCGCAGGTGACCGGTGATCACCTGACTTGTACCATTCTAAGCATGGCTAAGCATAAATAAGCATTCTCGGATTGAAACGGGTAACAAGGTTGATATTGAAAAACAAGGTTGGTAATGCACCAATTAGGTTTTCATTCAACTCCTAATCACTTAATGCAGTATATAAAAGCAAAAACGATATAATTTGTAAAACACAAGGTATGTTTAAATGCATCCAGGGCTTGCCTTGATTGTCGGAATAATCAGGTTTCGGAGACGTTCCACAGATATCAAATCTGACCTCAACAGACGGATTAACTTCCTCAACAACTTGATTGACTACCACGTTCTTGCTTTCGTTCACTACACGTAGTAACAATGCCATGTTTAATATGATGCGAGATATAAAACATGATGCTCGACGATGAATGCAAAAAGTTAAAAACTTGAATACAACTTTCCTTCGCGATACAGTTGCAAACCAACAACTAACTAAACAATTTCATAAATTCAAACAATTACTTTAAGTACCAAGAATTATTTGATACTAATGACCCAAGGTCATCACTCAATCCAAAAATCAAACAAAACCTAAGTTATTAAGGTTTACTACTTGCTTTTATGAATTAAATATTTAATTCAAAATTATGAAATAATTCAACTTTTTCCAATTGAGCTCAAAATTTTTGTAAAGACTCATCATATTATAACTAAGTGGCAAAATAATTTTCATAATTTTTGGATAATTATATAAGCCTAGAAAAATCATAGAAACCCATTTATTAATTAATTTGAGCAATTTTTATCCGATCCAAAATGTACTGAAAAATAACATTTAATAATTTTTGTATGTCTAATTAATTCTATACAAAAATAACAAATCACAACACTATTCATTTAATTATGCAAAATAGAAAAAAAATCATTTTTCAAATACACAGTCACTAACAGGGTGACCCCACCCGTCAGTCTTCGCTGACCACGGCGGTGAGCCCTCTGACCGGTGATTTCTCACCGACGGCGAGGTCTCTGGCCACGGCAAAGGTACTGCCACGTTCCCCATCACACGATGGTTCGATTGGTGGCACAAGCTAGACCAATTACGGCCTGGACCGAGCACGACGCCGGCCATGGCGGCCACGACGGTGCGGCTACGGCATGCCGGCGAAAGGAGGCCAGTAGCAGTTAAGCAAAAGGCCTAGGAAGAATCAAGAGCTCACTCCAAACACACTCGAGCTGAAAGATGGACCGGAGGAGCAACGGAGAAGCGAGTCGACGATCACAGCAGACACGGCGGCGAAGCTGACGTCGACGACGGTGTTCCGGCGTCTGTAGTAGAGGAATGGAGCAATTAAAGGACCACAGAGCACTAGGGTAACATGGTGAAGATGAAATCAAGCTTGAGAGATCGAGAAAGCTACCAGAGCTCGCTGGCCACGGAGAAGCGGGCTCGACGGTGATGCTGTCGGCCGCGAGGAAGAAGGGCAATGCTTGGCGTTTCCTGACGGAGTCAGGCTTCAAGGATTGGCTAGCTGGGTTCGCAAGGAGTAGGCGGAGCTGTGACATGCTTTGTCGAGACTAGAAAGGCACTACGGCGACGGTGCAAGCTCGACGGAGCAGCGGCGGCGGCGTCAGGAAAAACAGGGGAGAAGAAAAGGAGAAGAACGGCGACGGTGCAGGCTTTAAAGCGCGGCTCAAAAGCAAGAAGAAGCCATGCAGCGGCCTTCCCACGCCAGCGCGAAGCCGGAGGTGGCCACAGGCACGACTGGAAGCCGTCGGAAGGTCGCCGACGGTGAGGTGTCGCCCGAAGACACTGTTCACAATATTTATAGAATTGTCACTCGCCTAATTTCCTAAATTACTCCCAAATTTATATGGTAACTCAAAAATCTCCAAAAATAAAAGTTGTTCCAAATTCAAAGTTCTATAACTTTGATTTAATAACCATACCCAAATTATGTCTACATTTTGAAATGTAAGTTTAAAATCAAAAGGGGACACTTTAAGAACATATCGTCTTTTCAAATTACTTCAAATTTTATATAACAACTTTGAAAACTCCAAAAACCAACTTTGTACACCTTGACAAGCTCTACACTTTTCCTTTTAGGCTCAACCCCAAAATGGGCTTAGATTTTGAATTAGGTTTTCAGGGTAGAATTTAAATACTGAAAATTAGGGTTTTCGGAAATTCCAAATCAATACAAAGATTTTGAACTTGATTCAAACCATACAAGTCAACACATATAACATAAAAGTAAACTTGTTTTAGTGGATGCATATCAAAATTTTCACTAACACAAAAATGATGTGCAATGCATATGATGACATGGCATGTTTTAGGGTTTAAAACACCAGAGATGTTACAATCCTTCCCCCTAAAAGAAATCTCGTCCCGAGATTTAAAGTCCGAGGGTAAGTAATGAAAAAGGAAATGTGTCAAGCAAAAACATTCCAAACTCAACCATAAAACAACTCAGGTCCTTTTACAAAACATGGTTTGTAACAACAGAGCACAACTAACATTATTCTATATTGACGCAAGAAACTCTGGAAACTTTTCTAGCAAGTAATCTTTAGATTCCTAAGTAGCTTCTTCTTCGGAATGTTGATTCCATTGTATCTTATAGAATTTGATTGTCCTCCTTTGAGTGGCACGGTCTTTCTGATCCAGAACTCGGATTAGATATTTGAAATAGGTCAAATCAGGTTCAAGTTCAACTCCTTCAACCTCAACATTCTGATCAGGCACTTGAAGACATTTCTTTAATTGAGAAACATGGAACACATCGTGTACAGCTGAGAGATACTCTGGTAACTTCAAGCAATATGCCACCTTTCCACATCTCTCCAAAATTTGAAATGGTCCAATATAACGAGGTGCCAACTTGCCTTTAACACCGAAATGGGTAACTCCCTTCATTGGTGACACCTTCAAATATACAAAATCTCCCTTATTAAACACCAATGGTCTACGTCGTTTATCTGCATAACTCTTTTATCGGGACTGAGCTATCTTCAAATTACTTTGTATCTGCCTAACCTTCTCTTTTGTTTCTTTCATAAGGTCAACTCCAAAGAACCATCTTTCCCCGGGTTTAGACCAATTTAGTGATGTTCTGCATCTATGACCATAGAGTGCTTCAAACGAAGCCATCTTAATGCTCTCTTGATAACTATTGTTGTATGAGAACTCAGCCAAAGGCAAACATTCATCCCACTTATTGGAATAGTTGAGGACACAACACCTTAACATATCTTCAAGTACTTGATTTACTCTTTCAGTTTGACTATCAGTCTATGGATGATAAGCTGTACTAAACAGAAGTTTGGTACCCAACGAAGCATGCAATTGTTTCCAAAAGTTGGAGACAAACTGTGTACCTCTATCCAACACAATAGTCTTTGGTATACCATGTAAGCTCACGATTCTCGCTAAATACATCTTGGCATATTGGATAGTAGGATATATACTCTTGACTGGAAGAAAATATGCTGACTTAGTTAGTCGATCTACAATAACCCATATTGAGTCAAAACCTTTAGATGTCTTAGGTAGACCTATGATAAAGTCCATACTGATATCCTCCCACTTCCAAGCTGGTATAGGCAATGACTGTAACTCTCTAGCAGATCTCAAATGTATAGCTTTTACTTTTTGACAAGTATCACACTTGGCTATATATCGAGCAATCTCTATCTTCATTTTGGTCCACCAAAATCTCTGTTTCAAGTCATGGTACATTTTATTACTTTCCGGATGAATAGATAACTTGGTTGTATGTGCCTCTTCAAGAATTGATTGTCGCAACTCAGGAACCTTTGGTACCACTAAACGATTCTTGAACCATAGCACACCTGCATAATCTATTCTGAAGCATTCTGCTTTTCCCTTCCTGACTCTTTCTTTGATATGGGCTATACCCTTGTTTTCTTTCTGAGCGGTAATAATTTGGTCTCGAATAATTGATTCAACAATTATATTGGTCAAACTACCTTGTTGAATTATCTCTATTTTCAACTTCTCCATCTCTTGATATAAAGTCAGATCCATTGTTTTTACTACCAGACAATTGCAATGACTCTTACGACTGAGTGCATCTGCAACCACATTTGCCTTACGAGGATGGTAATGCACCTCTAAGTCATACTCTTTAATCAATTCTAACCATCTTCTTTGTCGCATGTTCAATTCTGATTGAGTAAAGATATACTTTAAACTCTTGTGATCGGTATAAATATGGCAAGGATTACCAAGCAGGTAATGCCGCCATATCTTCAAAGCATGGACAACTGCTGCTAACTCCAGATCATGAGTTGGATAATGTTCTTCATGTTGCTTAAGTTGTCTAGAAGCATAGGCAATGACTCGGCCTTCTTGCATCAATACACACCCAATACCAATACCCGAAGCATCACAATAAACGTTAAACGACTTCTCGATATCTGGCTGTGCTAATACTGGTGCAGTGGTTAATAATCTCTTCAAAGTCTGAAAAGCTTCTACACATTTAGGTGACCAGACAAACTTGGCTTGGTTCTTCAACAATCCCATGATGGACTTGGATATTCTAGAGAAATATGGAATAAAATGATGGTAATAACCCGCCATTCCTAGAAAACTCTGAACCTGATGAACAGTGGTTGGTGGTTCCCAATCTAGTATATCCTTAACTTTGCTTGGATCTACTGCAACTCCTTCAGCTGACAAGACATGTCCTAAAAACTATACTTCCTTTAGCCAAAAGTCACACTTACTGAACTTGGCATATAACTGATGTTCTCTTAGGCGGGTCAGAACAATTATGAGATGTTCTGCATGTTCTTTCTTGTTCTTAGAATATACTAAGATGACATCAATAAATACCACTACAAACTTGTCTAGCTCAGGCATGAATACTGAATTCATCAGATACATGAAATGGGCTGGGGCATTCGTCAAACCAAAAGACATTACCAGGTATTCATATAATCCATATCTGGTGGTAAATGTCGTTTTGAGAATATCTTTAGGCTTAATTTTGATTTGATGGTAACCCGACCTCAAATCAATCTTGGAGAAAACTTTGGCTCCAGCCAGTTGATCAAAAAGTAAATCTATCCGAGGTAAGGGATATTTATTTTTAATTGTCACTTCATTCAATGGACGATAGTCAACACACAATCTCAGGGTCTCATCTTTCTTTTTCACAAAAATTGTAGGACATCCCCAAGGTGATGAACTAGGTTGGATAAACCCTTTATCAATCAACTCTTGCAACTGAGTCTTCAACTCGGCTAATTCCTTGGGAGGCTGTAACACCTCAGTGTTAAGCATGCATTAACCTTTTGAAAATCATGAGCATAATCATTATTATGCATTCATAAGCATAACATGAAATATAGAATCGAAACATACTAATGAAATATGTATGTTGCATAGTTTTGTTTTAATAAATTGGATGCTATGTTTGTTTTGCCATGTGTGTACCTTGGTTGATCAATTAGATCACTTAGAAGTAATTAGGATGCAATTTGGAGCAAAGTTTATATTCAAAGCTCTGCCAAATTATGCTTTTAAAAATAATTCTTCAAAATTAGGGTTTTGAATTAATATTAATTTTAATTTTGTAATTCAAAATCTATTTGGAATTTGACTTTGGTCATAAAAGCAAAGTTGTAGATCTTGAAAAATGGAACAACTTTCATTTTTACACCAACTTGTGAAAATGCTTTTAAATGGCTCAAAATGGAATTTTAGGTCTGTTTATTTAAGAAATAAAAAGAAAATCATTTTATTTTCCTTAACGGGCCGCTGCCTCCCTTTCGGCCTAGCTCGCAGAACCGGCCCGGCCTGCCTCCACACCGCCGTCCACTCGCCCGCACCCACGCTTCGACCGCGCCAGGGCGCGCACGCCACGTGGCGGCCATGCGCCGGCGAACTCGCCACGTGGCACCACCGGCCTGCCCCATCTCGACTAGCCCCACCTGCCTTAGCCGCAGCCGAGCCGCGCTCCTCCCCACTTTGTCATTTCACTTCGCCACCCTCTCACGCAGACAGCAGCAGCAGCGCACGCGCCTGCCACCGCCCGCACCAGCTCCCTCACCGGAGTTGGCTCGCCCGGCCACCGCAGCTCGCCGTCGACCACTCCGTCTCGCCTGCAGCTCCGCCTCCACCTCGCGCACCCCGTGCTCACGTCGCTTCACCGTGGTAAGCATCCCTTCCTTGGGAATCGCTCGCCGGAGCTGGGTCGAGTTCGCCGGAGTGCTCCGCTCCATGGACTCCCCCTCTCCGCTCCACCTCGCTCCCTCTTTTCTCGCGCACGAGCACCGCACAAACACCGTGTAGCTCCCAAGCCACTCCCCGCGCCACCTCTCGGCCGGAGCTGGCCGACCGACGTTGAGCCATGCCACCACGCCGCCATGGACGCCGATGAGCTTGCTCCCGAGCTCCACTGGCCATGGTAGGGGTACCGTTAGGTCCGCCTTGTCACGGGGAAGCCTCCGGTGGTGACCTCACTGCCGGCAAGTTCACCGGCGGCGAGAACCGCCGCGGCCGAGCGCCTCCCTTGCCTTAGTGACTGACCGGTGGGGCCAGGGGGCCCATTGTCAGCCACTGGGGTGCAAGCCTGGGTAGAGATCCGGGTGGATCTAGCAGTTTTGAACCGGAATTTTCAGAAAGAATTAACGAAATGATTTTTAGATTTCTGTTTAAATGCTTTGGAAATTTATAACTTGCTCAAAATAGCTCCAAATTTATTGAAATAAGTTTTGCTAGGTTTCTTGTGACTAGATCTATCTATTAAAAATATTTCATGTCAAATTTGTGATACTTTTCTGTGTAGCTTTATTTAAATCAAATAAATGTTGATTTCTTGGCATGTTAGTACAGTGGTTGTAGTAGTAGTATAGTAGTACATGTTCTTGGATGATATTGGCTACCTTGTAGAAGGGCTTTACTTCTACTATGTCCAATAAAGTTAAACATGTTCATCTACATTCCATGCATCATGATCATTACATGTCATCTCTCCGATGCACCTATGCATGAGCACTTATGCATCTGCATCATATAGGATCGCAGGAGGAGTTGCTAGTAGTAGTTCAGGAAGAGCAGACCGGGACAGATCCACAAGAAGTCCAGGCACAGGAGGTGCCAGAGAAAGAGGAGCAAGGAGAGGACTTGACCGAGTGAGTGGATCATCACCCTAGTTCGTTCGAACGAGGCAAGCCCAGGAGCATTATAAGTCTCCTAATTTATAAAAACAATTCTTTCTATATATATGAGTTTATATATTGTTGCATTAAGTTGTAGGAGTTGATTGAAACCGTTGATGCATTTATAACTATCCTTGCCTACCTTATTACCTTTTACCCTGTTAGGTCTGGATCGAAAAACTGCTTAGCCTTGCTTAAACCGGTAGCGATCGGTGATATCCGGTCACCTACATTATAGGTGGTTACTGGAAGAATTTAGCTATGGAAAGAATGATATCCTAGAATTAACCATGTGTGATGGATAATTGGAGACCGGATGGAAAAAGTTGGAGGCAACCAGACAGGGTTCTGAGGTGCTGTTAGTTTCCGTCTGTGTCGATTAAGGACCGATCGTTGCTCGTCCCTCTTGTCATGTTGAACGCATGCCTCACATTTAGCTGGCCGAATAAAGTACCTTTCGACTGCGAAGCTAGTGACACTATTCAAGCCGGGATAAACTCGGATTGGTAGACTGGTGCTGAAGGGGTATGACAGGGACGTGAAGAGTGAGCCCAAGGTGCGTCCTAGCAGTCGGGCGGTCCCTGGGTAGTGCGGTCCCAGACTGTTATCCCTCGGCTACTTGGAAAGTGTCATTGGTGATCTGTAGCTCACTTGATCGGTGAGTGTGGTTTGTGTGAGGAATAAATCACCAGCTGGTTAGGAATCGATTCGAATCGCCATCGCTCCTGGATAGTGAGCACTTGACTCGAGCTACGGCATCATAGTAATTATGATGGAACACTCATGGTTATCTGGATGGTATGAGATATGCTAAATCTAAGTTGGTAACTAGATGTTATTGGTTAATCAAGTGATTGCTATAGTATAGGTGCTTACATAGATGGATAGGTCATAATAAAAGATGATGCAAAGTACTTAAAATGGTTTCTTAATGATAGCTTATGCTTTTCACAAACAAGTCAGCTAGCCCACTAAAGAAAGCCTTGCATAATCCTTGGTGTTGCTTTATTTTGGTTTAAGACGGGTAAGTCTAGCTGAGTACCTTCTCGTACTTAGGGCGTTGTTCCCATTGTTGTTGCAGATGGTCAAATGTACTACGGCTATTGCATTAACTGCCTATACTCGGCGATGGGTGACAACTAGGACCAAGGGCAATGGTCACTCCGTATCTCTCATCTGATGCTTTTGTTGGAGATGACTACCTACTGGCACTGTATCTGAACTAAAAGTGTGTGTGTGTCTTTAAAACTGTTGCTTCCGCTAATTCAGTTTGAACTTGGGTTGTAATAACTTTATGTTCTAAACTCTGATGTATCCAACTGTCATTGTGAACTTTATGTAACATATGATGGTACTTGCTAAACTTGTACGATCTTGGTTTGTATGTCGATTGGTTTGGAATCCTTCGTGGTTTCACGGACTACCGGGTTATACGGGCTTAAGTTTGTTAAATTATCTGCTTTAGCGGAAGATTTCCTTACTTAATCTTGTATAATTGGTCGGTTCTGTTACAGCTAGTATCAAAGCAAGGTTTAGCAAGTTACTATTCATGCGTGTATTTAAAACAAAAGGGTTTTGTGTTACAAAACTAATTACGAACTT
Organism: Miscanthus floridulus; assembly: GCF_019320115.1. Taxonomy (NCBI): domain Eukaryota; kingdom Viridiplantae; phylum Streptophyta; class Magnoliopsida; order Poales; family Poaceae; genus Miscanthus; species Miscanthus floridulus. The sequence continues at coordinate 216,456,626 of NC_089587.1, read as the reverse complement.
ATAGTATATAGGTGGTTCAACCTCTAATTTAAAACTTAAGAGTATGCTAGTGGTCATATCCTGTATGCCCAGTTAAGGACTCTAGGTGGCTTATTTAAGTACTGACTTGGGGGTCTTTGCATCATATTTCTATTTCGCTGCTCATACGGCGTGCTATTGTATGAGTTCCATTCACTTGAGTGGTAATGTATGGATCCATTGCCTCTACGCCTCGCTAAGTGAGAGTTGTGAGAGCATGATCGGATACACTGCCGATCCAGGGAAGTGCTTATATGATGCCGGATTATTTACATGCCATATGCGTGTTTGTATGAAGGTATCCAATGTGTGGGGAATTTCGTCCTGTGGTGACGATGTCGTCGATAGGACGATGGTTCGGGTAGTTGCTACCGTTGTACGCGTATCTAGGGATGCGTGTAGAACGAGTAGATTACTTTACTGCTTTCGTGCATATTTTTCATAATGTCAGGGTTTGGGCTAAAGTGGATCTTTTGTAGGTACATAACAGCGCTATCGTGTAGTACGTATTAGCTATATTTATCAGAGACCGTTGTATGCCACCGTCTATGCCACTAGCAATTGTTATTTTTCCTAAGTTTGTGAGAACGTACGGAACATGCATGCATCATGTTGTTACATATCATTTATGGCATTGTTCCTCCCCTTATAAGTTGATTATCTCATTTTGATAAAATGACTACTTAACCTTGTTCTCACGTGAGTAATAAAACAAATTTGCTACAGATGGCACGCACAAAGCAGACCGCTCGCAAGTCCACCGGAGGCAGAGCTCCCCGCCATTAGCTTGCTCCACGTACCCGTTAGCGCCACACGTTTCTTGGAGAGTTTGGGATGCCTACACTCTTGTGGAGAGTGCTCAGCTATGTAGGCTATCCTGATGGAATGGAGCCCCGCTATTTCTAGACAAATGAGCAGTTGGGGGAAGGTCTCTTGGTTACTGTGGAGGCCGTTGTTCGTCCCCGAGGTGACGATTCTGAGTGGACTGGTTGGCGTTATGAGTCAACTGGCAGGACTACTGAAGAAGCAGCTGACAGGGCAGCCTTTGGGATACTGAGGGATATCATGGATCGTTTTCCTCAGGAGTTGGCAGCCGCTTTAGTTGGAGTCTTTCCGAGGGGCAACCCCTCCACTGACTCATGGCAACAAGCAAGAGGAAGATCTCTGGAGATTGGTGCAGTAGAAGGACAGAGCAGTGATAACCCTGCTATGAGTGCCATGTTCATAGTGATGAAGGCTTTCGATGGAGTCGAAGGTAGCCTGAGACGCGTGTCTGGTGCTCTTGGTCATGCCCGCGATGACCGACGTCAGCTTTAGAGGGATCACGACGCAGAGATTGAGAGGCTCAGTGCAGAGATGGCTCAGTTGACTCGTCAGAGGGATCAGGCGACCCAGAGGATGGGAGCCTATGAGGGAGACATACATGCACTGAGAGAGCAGGTTGAGCGTTTGACCACCGCCAATAGGAATGCTGAGCGCATGTTGATCCATGTGCTCCACCAGAGGAATAAAGCATGGTCCACAGAAGATGTTCTGAGAGCTCGACAGGTTGAGCTGGAGCAGCAGCTGGCCAATGCAGAAGAGTACAATGACAACCTACATGAGGAGGTTCATCAGCTGAATAACCAGCTCCACCCTTACATTCCTCCTAGAGCAGCAGAGATGGATCTAGATGAGGACAAGGATCCTGAAGAGCCTGAGGCACCAGCTGATGATGACGATGATGATGTGGATAGTGACAATGTCGACATCTCCGACTTAGACAACGACCACGCTGAGTAGGCTAGTAGTTGTTGCGCTAGCTACTAGGGTTCCATTTGCGATGACCTTTTGCATGGTTGGCATGTCTGGCATGTAATAATGAGTAGAAAGACTAAGACCTTGATGTAATGTCGGAAAACTTGGATGTGTTTGTGGCGAAATCTGAACGTCAAAAGTCCAGTGTATGTATGCTGGCAATTTGGTTGTATTGGACACGATGTGTGCGCTTAAGTAATCTAATTAGTAATGTTGTTTTCATTGGAATGACTTATTGTGCCCCTATTTTATTGTATGAATTTATTCTCTCCAGTGAATTCAGTACGGCATAATTTTTCATTCACCTACAATTTCTACAACATCGCCTAATAATTACTGTTGCTGAAATATGCAGATGCCGAACACTCGTCGTACCGTGTATGACGCGACTGAGGCAGGTGGCAGTGCTGCTGGGAATGAGAACCGTGATCCACCACCACCACCACCTCCTCCATCGTACACCGCGGAACAGTTCTTCGCACAGTTCCTTGGAAGTCAACGCAACATGGAGGGCATGCAGCAGAACATGGAAGCTGCATTACGCCATATTGCTGACAACACCCGCCGTGGGTTAAACCCAGGTGGACATGAAGCGAATCAGCATAGCAATTTCAAGGACTTTATGGACACCAGACTACCAATTTTCAAAGAAGCGGCAGAGCCATTGGATGCGGAAGAGTGGATAAACACCATGGAAGATAAGTTTCATGTTCTAAGGATGACATAAGTGTTGAAAACTGAGTATGCAACTCATCAGCTACAAGGCCCTGTAGGAATGTGGTGGAAGCACCACCACACCACTTCCCCCCCCCCAATGCCCACATTACTTGGAGGGAATTCACTGAGGCTTTTCGTGGAGTTTACATTCCACCTGGTTTGACCGAAATGAAGTTTGGAAAATTTCTAGCACTGAACCAAGGCACCAAGACAGTGACCCAGTATCTACATGCATTCAATAATCTAAGTCGCTATGCCTCTGACATGGTGAATACCGATGCCAAAAAGATCACTAGTTTCAAGAGAGGTCTGAATCCCAAGATGATGAAGCACGTGGGTACCAACACAAGAACTGGTTTCAATGACTTTGTTAGTGACTGCTTAAAGCAAGAAAAGAACAACAATGTATATGCTACATCCAAGACTCGCAAGAGGGCTTTTGAGTCAGGTCCGTCCCAGCCAAGGGCCCCGATGGCAAATCGTTCTGCGTATCGTCCGCCTGCCCCTGGTGCAAGGTTTAGGCCACCACAATGGAGGAATTAGAATGCCCAGCAACCTCAGAGGAACCAGAAGCCATTCAAGATGGTGGTGCCACAAGCCAAGACCGGACAAGGCAGTTCATCTAGAGCTGCTACTCAAGTAAGAGGACCATGTTTCAACTGCAATCAACCTGGGCACTTTGTGAAGTTTTGCCCATATCCTAAGAAGCAGCAGAATCAGTACCAAGCTCGTGTGCACCACACCACCATTGATGACATCCGGAAGGAGAGCCTGTGATAGCCGGTATGTTTTCTATCAACAATCATCCTACAGTCATTTTGTTTGATTCTGGATCATCTCATTCATTCATAAGTCAAGCATTTGCAAGAAAGTATGAGCAAAAGATAGTTGAATTGGAATGTGCTTATCGGATCAGTTCAGCTAGGGCTGATCTGTTAACTAATCAGATAATCCGAGGGATAACCCTGAGTATAGCAAACAGGCAATATCAGCTTAACTTGATAGTTATGTCAGGGCTAGTTCTAGATGTGATTATAGGAATGAACTGGATGAATAAGATGGGAGTAGTAATTGATGTCGGAGGAAGAAGCATTTCTCTCAAGGAACCTGTTGGAGAAGGTACATTTCAAGTAACCTTACCTCGGAGAATAGATCTGACCAGTACAACTTGTGTAGTCCAAACTACTCTTCTAGCCAAGATTCTAGTAGTGTGCGAGTTTCTAGACATGTTTCCAAATGAGTTGCCCGGTCTTTCACCAGACAGAGATGTTGAGTTTGCCATTGAGTTAATCCCTGGAACACCGATCTCAAGAAGGCGTTATCGGATGCTCCAAATGAATTAGCTGAGTTGAAGAAACAACTCCAAGATCTATTGACTAAGGGTTTAATTCGTCCAAGTTCATCGGAATGGGGATGTCCCGCACTATTCGTGAAGAAGAAGGATAACTCCTTACGAATGTGCATGGACTACCAGCCACTGAATGCGGTGACAATTAAAAACAAGTATCCTCTACCTCGGATTGATATCTTGTTTGATCAATTGTCAAAAGCCAAGGTGTTCTCCAAGATAGATTTGAGATCAGGGTACCATCAGATCAAGATTAGACCACAAGATATACCCAAAACTGTGTTCTCCACCAGATATGGTTTGTACAAGTATCTTGTCATGTCCTTTGGTTTGACAAATGCTCCTGCATACTTTATGTATCTGATGAATTCGGTCTTTATGCCAGAGTTGGATAAGTTCATGATTGTGTTCATTGATGACATTCTAGTATACTCAGAGAACGAACAGGATCATGCAGAGCATCTAAGAATTGTCTTGACTAGACTCAGAGATCACCAGTTGTATGCTAAATTTAGTAAATGTGAGTTCTGGCTGAAGACAGTTCCTTTTCTCGGTCATGTGTTATCTGAGAATGGAATCTCAGTGGATCCTAGTAAGGTACAAGAGGTTATGGACTAGAAGGCACCAAGCACAGTTCACGAGGTTCAGAGTTTTCTTGGATTAGCCGGTTACTATCGTCGTTTTATACTGAACTTCTTGAAGATTGCCAAGCCAATGACAAGTTTGCTACAGAAGGATCATAAGTTCGTTTAGACAGAGGAATATGAGGCAGCTTTCTGCACCTTGCAGAAATTGCTAACCACTGCTCCTGTTCTGGCGCAACCAGATATAGAGAAGCCGTTTGATGTGTTTTGCGATGCATCAAAGAATGGTTTAGGATGTGTCCTGATGCAAGATGGAAGGGTCATTGCTTATGCCTCACGTCAGTTGAGGAAGCATGAGGTTAACTATCCTACACATGATTTAGAGCTTGCGGCCGTTGTGCATGCTCTAAAGATTTAGAGACACTACTTGCTTGGGAATGTGTGCAATATCTTTATAGATCATAAGAGTCTCAAGTACATATTTACTCAGTCTGAGTTGAATATGCGACAAAGAAGATGGTTAGAACTAATAAAGATTATAATCTGAATGTGCACTATCATCTGGGAAAGGCAAATGTGGTAGCAGATGCATTAAGCAGGAAGTCACATTCTCTTGCTGTGCAACTGTTGTTTGAAGATGGGTTCAATTTGTTGCATCCTGCTGTGTTGCATAATATCCAGGTTAGTTGTACCTTGGAAAGCAAGATCATTGAGGGTCAGAAAACAGATAAGGGAATATTCCATATCAAGGAGAAAATGAAGAAAGAACCGTCCAAGCACTTTAGAGTGGATGAACAAGGAGTGTTATGATTTAAGGACCGTCTGGTTGTACCTAAAGATCGAGAGCTCAAGAACAAATTGATGGATGAAGCTCATGACTCTAAGTTGTCTATCCATCCTGGAAGTAACAAAATCTACCAAGAATTGAGACCTCGTTATTGGTGGACGAAGATGAAGAAGGAGATTGCAGCGTATGTTGCTCGTTGCGACATGTGTTGTAGAGTGAAAGCTCTTCACCTAAGACCCACAGGAATGTTGCAACCTTTGTCAGTACCAGATTGGAAATGGGATGATATAAGTATGGATTTTATCACCGGTCTTCCCACCACACCAAAGGGGAATGATTCGATTTGGGTAATTGTAGATCACCTTACCAAATCAGCTCACTTTTTACCAGTCAAGAACACTTTTCGACCACCTCAGTATGCTGAGAAGTACATTGTAGAGATTGTCCAACTACATGGTATACCAAAGACTATCGTGTCTGACCGTGGGTCATAGTTTACCGCTCATTTTTGGGAGCATCTTCATAAAGGTTTGGGTACTAGCTTGATTCGTAGTATAGCTTACCACCCACAGACAGATAGGTAGACAGAGCGAGTTAATGCTGTTCTTGAAGATATACTTAGAGCTTATGTGTTATCGTCTAAGGGTTCATGGGAATCATGGTTACCTTTGGCAGAGTTCGCTTACAACAACAATTACCAAGAGAGTATCAAGATGGCTCCATTTGAAGCATTGTATGGCAGGAAATGTAGGACACCATTGAATTGGGTTGAGCCTGGAGAAAGAAGGTTTTACGGAATCGATTTTGTTGACGAGGCTGAGGAAAAGGTCCGTATTATCCAACAAAACATGAAAGCGGCACAGTCACGCCAGAAGAGTTATGCAAATAAGAGAAGGAGACCGCTAGAATTTCAAGTTGGTGCCTACGTTTATCTGAAGGTTACTCCAATGAAGAAAGTACAATGGTTTGGAGTAAAGAGAAAGCTCGCTCCTAGATTTGTAGGACCATTCAAGATCATAGAGAAGAAGGGTCCCGTGGTTATAAGTTACAGCTACCAGAAGCGATGGGTTCGATCTTTCCAGTCTTCCATGTATCACAGTTAAAGAATTGCTTGCGTGTTCCGGAAGAGAGAATAGAACCTCAGAGCATCCGGCTCAAATCAGACTTGGAATACCATGAGCAACCGATTCGAGTTTTGGACACTAAGGACCAATTCACTCGGAATAAAGTGGTGAGAATATATAAGATACAGTGGAGTCATCACGATGATGGTGATGCGGCGTGGGAAATAGGAGAATATCTATAAAACGCTTATAAGGATTTTTATAACAAATGGTTCGTAACTCAAAATCTCGAGATGAGATTCTTATAAGGGGGGAGGGCTGTAACACCTCGGTGTTAAGCATGCATTAACCTTTTGAAAATCATGAGGATAATCATTATTATGCATTCATAAGCATAACATGAAATATAGAATCGAAACATACTAATGAAATATGTATGTTGCATAGTTTTGTTTTAATAAATTGGATGCTATGTTTGTTTTGCCATGTGTGTACCTTGGTTGATCACTTAGATCACTTAGAAGTAATTAGGATGCAATTTGGAGCAAAGTTTATATTCAAAGTTTTGCCAAATTATGCTTTTAAAAATAATTCTTCAAAATTAGGGTTTTGAATTAATATTGATTTTAATTTTGTAATTCAAAATCTATTTGGAATTTGACTTTGGTCATAAAAGCAAAGTTGTAGATCTTAAAAAATGGAACAACTTTCATTTTTACACCAACTTATGAAAATGCTTTTAAATGGCTCAAAATGGAATTTTAGTTCTGTTTATTTAAGAAATAAAAAGAAAATCATTTTATTTTCCTTAACGGGCCGCCGCCTCCCTTTTGGCCCAGCTCGCAGAACCGGCCCGGCCTGCCTCTGCGCCGCCATCCGCTCGCCCGCACCCGCGCTTCGACCGCGCCAGGGCGCGCACGCCGCGTGGCGGCCATGCGCCGGCGAACTCGCCGCGTGGCACCACCGGCCTACCCTGTCCCGACCAGCCCCCAAGCCATGCGCCGGCGAACTCACGCACGAGCACCGCACAAACACCGTGTAGCTCCCAAGCCACTCCCCGCGCCACCTCTTAGTAGGAGCTGGCCGACCGACGTTGTGCCATGCCACCGCGCCGCCATGGACGCCGATGAGCTTGCTCCCGAGCTCCACTAGCCATGGTAGGGGTACCGTTAGGTCCGCCTTGTCACGGGGAAGCCTCCGGTGGTGACCTCACCGCTGGCAAGTTCACCGGCGGCGAGAACCGCCGCGGCCGAGCGCCTCCCCTGCCTTAGTGACTGACCGGTGGGGCCAAGGGGCCCACTGTCAGCCACTGGGGTGCAAGCCTGGGTAGAGATCCGGGTGGATCTAGCAGTTTTGAACCGGAATTTTCAGAAAGAATTAACAAAATGATTTTCAGATTTCTGTTTAAATGCTTTGGAAATTTATAACTTGCTCAAAATAGCTCCAAATTTATTGAAATAAGTTTTGCTAGGTTTCTTGTGACTAGATCTATCTGTTAAAAATATTTCATGTCAAATTTGTGATACTTTTCTGTGTAGCTTTATTTAAATTGAATAAATGTTGATTTCTTAGAAAATGTCTAATAAATAGAATGTACATCAGAAAAATATGATTCAAGTTGGTTGATCTATGCTTGAGATGTACTTTGTAGGAAAAATATATGTCATGCATGTTCTATAGAGAAATATTGATGTGTAGTTCAAGTGCCATTAATTGATGATTTTTGTTATTTTATATAGAGAGCAAAAATTGTATAAAACATGTGTATGATAATTTTTGTGCAGTGATTGTTTACTGTGTAGAACATAGAAAAAATACCAAATTGGTTGTTTGACACTTTTTATAGTACAAAGTAATTTCATGCTTAATTATCAACCATAGCTTGTCATTTTTGTGTAGGCTATTTTACTTATCCAAATGCCATGAAAATTTTATGGTAGTCTACTAAGAGTAGTACTATGCTACTGTAATTTTATTAGATTTTTATGAGGACCAGAAATATATGTTGCTATTGTATCCCTAGTTTAAAATGAAATAAAATAATCCTCTTTAATGCATGTTTAGTTAATGATGTTTGCTTTGGTGTATCTTTGAAGCATCTTAGCTTGCTGTGGTGACTTGGCATGTTAGTACAGTGGTTGTAGTAGTAGTATAGTAGTACATGTTCTTGGATGATATTGGCTACCTTGTAGAAGGGCTTTACTTCTACTATGTCCAATAAAGTTAAACATGTTCATCTACATTCCATGCATCATGATCATTACATGTCATCTCTCCGATGCACCTATGCGTGAGCACTTATGCATCTGCATCATACATGACCGCATGAGGAGTTGCTAGTAGCAGTTTAGGAAGAGCAGACCGGGACAGATACACAAGAAGTCCAGGCACAGGAGATGCCAGAGGAAGAGGAGCAAGGAGAGGACTTGCCCGAGTGCGTGGATCATCACCCTAGTTCGTTCGAATGAGGCAAGCCCTAGAGCATTATAAGTCTCCTAATTTATAAAAGCAATTCTTTCTATATATATGAGTTTATATATTGTTGCATTAAGTTGTAGGAGTTGATTGAAACCGTTGATGCATTTATTACTATCCTTGCCTACCTTATTACCTTTTACCCTGTTAGGTCAGGATCGAATAACTGCTTAGCCTTGCTTAGACCGGTAGCGATCGGTGATATCCGGTCACCTACATTATAGGTGGTTACTGGAAGAATTTAGCTATGGAAAGAATGATATCCTGGAATTAACCATGTGTGATGGATAATTGGAGACCAGACGGAAAAAGTTGGAGGCAACCAGACAGGGTTCTGGGGTGCTGTTAGTTTCCGTCTGTGTCGATTAAGGACCGATCGTTGCTCGTCCCTCTTGTCATGTTGAACGCATGCCTCACATTTAGCTGGCCGAATAAAGTACCTTTCGACCGCGAAGCTAGTGACACTATTCGAGCCAGGATAAACTCGGATTGGCAGACTGGTGCTGAAGGGGTATGACGGGGACACGAAGAGTGAGCCCAAGGTGCATCCTAGCAGTCGGGTGGTCCCTGGGTTGTACGGTCCCGGACTGTTATCCCACGGCTACTTGGAAAGTGTCATTGGTGATCTGTAGCTCACTTGATCGGCGAGTGTGGTTTGTGTGAGGAATAAATCACCAGCTGGTTAGGAATCGATTCGAATCGCCATCGCTCCTGGATAGTGAGCACTTGATCAAGCTACGGCATCGTAGTAATTATGATGGAACATTAATGGTTATCTGGATGGTATGAGATATGCTAAATCTAAGTTGGTAACTGGATATTATTGGTTAATCAAGTGATTGCTATAGTACAGGTGCTTACATAGATGGATAGGTCATAATAAAAGATGATGCAAAGTACTTAAAATGGTTTCTTAATGATAGCTTATGCTTTTCATAAACAAGTCAGCTAGCCCACTAAAGAAAGCCTTGCATAATCCTTGGTGTCGCCTTATTTTGGTTTAAGACGGGTAAGTCTAGCTGAGTACCTTCTCGTACTCAGGGCGTTGTTCCCATTGTTGTTGCAGATGGTCAAATGTACTACAGCTATTGCATTAACTGCATGTACCCAGTGATGGGTGACAACTAGGACCAAGGGCAATGGTCACTCCGTATCTCTCATCTGATGCTTTTGTTGGAGATGACTACCTACTGGCACTGTATCTGAACTAAAAGTGTGTGTGTGTCTTTAAAACTGTTGCTTCCGCTAATTCAGTTTGAACTTGGGTTGTAATAACTTTATGTTCTAAACTCTGATGTATCCAACTGTCATTGCGAACTTTATGTAACATGTGACGGTACTTGCTAAACTTGTATGATCTTGATTTGTATGTCGATTGGTTCGAAATTCTTCGTGGTTTCACGGACTACCAGGTTATATGGGCTTAAGTTTGCTAAATTATCTGCTTCGGCAGAAGATTTCCTTACTTAATCTCATATAATTGGTCGGTTCTATTATAGAGGCATCCTATAAGCTCTCCTAGAGATCGGAGCTGTTCTAGGTTTTAGATCTATGTTAAAATGAACATCCCTATTAGGTGGTAGACCGGGTAAATCTTCAGGAAAAACATCTGGGAATTCATGAACTATAGGAATATCTCTAATCTCCTGGACAGAAGTTGCACAAACTTTTTCCACTGATCTCTTTAAGATTGGAAGTTGGATAAGAAGATGAGAATTACTTTCTAGCAAACTCAACCTTATTGTCCTATTCGAAGTATCTATAACAACTTTATGCTGATACATCCAATTCATTCCTAAGATCACATCTATATCCTGATCTTTTAGAATAATCATGGTGGTGGGAAAATGTGCCCACCCAGGTTATGGGTACCTGGTACACCATTTCCTTAGTACACAGACGTCCCCCGGGCGATTGTATATAGAAATTCTCCTTTGTTTCCCCAATTGGGATTTCATGCTTTGTGACAAAGGTTCTATTGATGAATGTATGAGATGCACCAGAATAAAAAAGCATAACTACAGGATGATCGGCAACAGGAAACATACCCAGCATCGTGGGTTCCCCTTCTAGAATCTCCCCAGCTTGAATATAGAAAACCCGCCCCGTCTTCTTTTCATCTTTGCCCTTCTGAGCATTTTGGTTGTTATTCTTGTTCTGAGCTTGACCCTGTTGTTGATTTCCAGGGGCCTTCTAAAAATTTGGATTATACTGCTTAGGATATGGACATTCCCTCGAGAAATGACCTGACTTCCCATAATTGAAACATGGGTAATTCTGGCCTTGGGGTGTTGGAGCATGAACACCAAGAACACTTGACTGTTGGGAGTTTGGATAAGTCATGGTAGGACAGACATTTGGTTGTTGACCGGCTTGGAACTATGGCGGTTGATAAGGAGGACGATAGTGATTCACTGGATGATAGATTATCTTCTATCTCTTTTGATTGCCACTGAAAGACCCATATGGCACACTCTTCTTCTTCTTTATTTCCTTATGCTACCGATATTTCTCCTCTAAAGCAATAGCAATGTTAACTGTCTCATGATACATGACATTTGTGTAGGTAGTCATCATGGTCTGAAGTTTGGTACTAAGACCACGCATGAACCACTTCTTCTTGGCATCTGTGTTAACATGTTTAGGTGCATACTGTGAAAGGTGATTGAACTTGCCCACATACTGCATGACTGTTTGATCACCTTGCTTTAAAGCAAGAAACTCATCCAGCTTCATGGCCATAACTCCCTTCGGAATATAATGGGCACAAAAAGCAGTATGGAACTCAGCCCAGGTTAACTAAATACAAGCTAGTTGCATAGCCACAAGATTCGCCCACCAAGCACCTGCTGCACCTCTAAGCTATTGGGCAGCAAAAACACGCTTCTGGAACTCAGTGCATGGAATAAGGTCAAACTTTTGCTCCAAGGTACGGAGCCAATCATTAGCTTCAAGTGGTTTGTCAGCCTTGGTAAATATTGGTGCTCATGTATCTGTGAAGTCAACATATGTAGCTTCTTGCCTTTGATGATTACGACCATGGTTCCCTTGCATCATATTCTGATTGCTTTGAGCTAACTCCCGAAGCAACCGAGCATTATCTACAGTCACATTGACTAGTGCTGCGATAGCATCAACAAAATTTGGTGGAACTGGTGGTGGATCAGGAATACCATCCTCGTCTTGCAAAGAACTAGGAATAGTTGAACCCTGAGTATGACGCATCTATTTATGACAAACCAAACTTTACTCACAAACATTTATTGAACTATTAAAAGAGCTTGCTACAAACACATTACATAGGGCTCCCTTATTTATACACAAGTCTACACTTAAGCAAGACTACCCAACTAGACTAGAACTCGCTATATTACAACTCTACTCTTTTCCTCGATCACATCAAACCTCATGATCAGTATCCATTCTAGAAACATTTCCACCTTCCTCATCACTTTCATTGACCATCACTACTTCTTCTAGATCTTCTTCTTCTTCCTCTTCCGGTTCATCATCATCTGCTATGATGACACCTAGGTCCATTGCATCTGCCTGAGGCTCATGATTTGGATTTAGGAGATTGTTCAGCCTATGGACTTCTTCATGTAGATTGGTATAATATTCTTCTAAGTCTTCTACATAGAACTCTAACTCATGAGCTCGGGCTCTAGCTACATCTTCTCTATGCCAAGCTTCATTTCTTCCTTCCACCATACGAACTAACATACGCTCACAGTTCTTATGAGTGGTGGTGAGACACCTCAATTGATCCTATAACTTGCCCACCTAGATGGCATCCAAGGTCCTATCTCTAGTAGCCTATGCTAATTCTGCTGAAAGCCTCTATATCTCAGCCTGGGGATCAGGCCTAAAGCTGCTACTGCTAGCACCATCACTCCTAGGAGCAAGCTAGTGACAAGGAACTCCTTTGGGTCCAACGGACTTACGGGGCGTTATCTTGGTACGAGCCATGCTATAGAAAGCAAGATTTCAAAACAGTAAGATGATCTGATAAAAGTCTAAAGAGCAGCAAGGATGGATTACACTACTCAACCCAGACTAAGAGAGAAAGTAAGTAACAAGTGGATTAATTATGATGCATGAATCGTCCATACGAAACTTAAACATCAAAGCTCCTATAGTACATAAACAATAGTTCTTGTTATATAGGGCATAATAAGATTACTACTCCACCATACAAAGCCTTTTTAATCAAATAAGGAATGGTGAGAATGAATTAAGATAAGTCGGAAGCAATTTGGACCAAATTAACAGGTTAAATTTATTTACCCCAAATTATTTTGAAATTTTTGTAAAACAATACTACAAAAACCTTTGTAATGGTCACTCTGATACCACTCTGTGGCAGAACCTCCTAAATTATAGGGCCCACATGCACCTATCACTGTCCAATGACCTTTGACGACTATGCATATGTTTCTAGTAACTTAAGAAGACTATCGGGTGTCCTTGAAGAACCCCGAATCATCCATGATTTCCGAGCAGGATCCCATTATAGAGTCATTGCAGTATTACAACAGTTTATTCATTAATATACATCAGAGTGAAATAGCAGAAGTCTTACAATAACTTAGTTACAAAACAATTGTTTCACAAACTAAGTACGATTATTATTACAAACCATAGTAGTGGAGTGGCATTAGCAACATAAAACAAAACACGCAATTTAAGTGCCCTTTCCAAGGGTCACACAGTTACTTATCATCATCGATTTGAACAGCAGTCATGCAACATGGTCCAAGATAGACCTGCGCATAAGTCTCACCTGCAACAAGGGTCAACGAACCCTGAGTACAAAAGTACTCAACAAGACTTAACCAGATTAAAAACTGATAAGACTCAGGAATGCAGGCTCAGGGATTCAAGGTATGGCTTTAGCAATAAACAAGGTTCTTTTGCGTAAAAGCTTTCTAACAAGATTCTTTCTTTCAACATTTGTATCTCCATATCAATCATATATAAAGCTGACATGATCCATATTGAGATCATGAAACCTCATATTAAACTCTTTCTCAAAACTTTCTCAAGTTTCAGTTATTAACTACGATGATGAACAGTGAGTTGAGTCTCCATAACCGAGGAGCAACGACGATTCAAACCGATTATAACCCAGCCGGGGATTCCCAACCACATGACATATGCAGGTCCCCGACCTACATATACCAATCTACCCTTAGATCCTCTAAGACAAGAATGGGTCCGCGTCACTTGAGAATACAGTACTCCACCAATCCAGCCTTTGGCCACGTGGGTACACGCTACTCCCGCCATCTCTCCACTCTCAGTGCGCGAGTAGCTATTCTCATAATAGAATAGCCAAGTTAAGGCTTACCAGAGTATGTGGCTACTACTACAAAGTCTCACCTCATGCAATTCAACAATGGACGGTTTCTTAATCGACACAGGCGGAAAGAACCCGCTCACAAGACCTCCATGTCTTGTGGCTCTCACACACCGAGTCCGCCCGGTCTAGATTTATTACTCCACATGCTCATATATCATGATCACATAAATAACCAATCGTAACCAAGAAACCATTTATATCTCGTAGGTGACCGGTGATCACCCGACTTGTACCGTTCTAAGCATGGCTAAGCATAAATAAGCATTCTCGGATTGAAACGGGTAACAAGGTTGATATTGAAAAACAAGGTTGGTAATGCACCAATTAGGTTTTCACTCAACTCCTAATCACTTAATGCAGTATATAAAAGCAAAAGTGATATAATTTGTAAAACACAAGGTAGGTTTAAATGCATCTGGGGCTTGCCTTGATTGTCGGAATAATCAGGTTCCAGAGACGTTCCACAGATATCAAATCCGACCTCAACAGACGGATTAACTTCCTCAACAACTTGATTGACTACCACGTTCTCATTTTTGTTCACTACACGTAGTAACAATGCCATGTTTAATATGATGCGAGATATAAAACATGATGCTCGATGATGGATGCAAAAAGTTAAAAACTTGAATACAACTTTCCTTCGCGGTACAGTTGCAAACCAACAACTAACTAAACAACTTCATAAATTCAAACAATTACTTTAAGTACTAAGAATTATTTGATACTAATGACCCAAGGTCATCACTCAATCCAAAAATCAAACAAAACCTAAGTTATTAAGGTTTACTATTTGCTTTTATGAATTAAATATTTAATTCAAAATTATGAAATAATTCAACTTCTTCTAATTGAGTTCAAATTTTTTGTGAAGACTCATCATATGATAACTAAGTGGCAAAACAATTTTCATAATTTTTGGATAATTGTATAAGCCTAGAAAAATCATGGAAACCCATTTATTAATTAATTTGAGCAATTTTTATCCCATTCAAAATGTACTGAAAAATAACATTTAATATTTTTCCTTAATAGTTTACATCTCAAATAGGTCACACAAAAAAATTCATAATTTTTGGAGGTCTAATTAATTCTATACAAAAATAACAAATCATAGTACTATTCATTTAATTATGCAAAATAGAAAAAAATTCATTTTTTAAATACACAGTCACTGACAGGGTGACCCCACCCGTCAGTCTTTGCTGACCACGGCGGTGAGCCCTCTGACCGGTGATTTCTCACCGACGACGAGGTCTCCGGCCACGGCGAAGGTACTGCCACATTCCCCACCACACGACGCTTCGGTTGGTGGCACAAGCTAGACCAATTATGGCCTGGACCGAGCACGACGCCGGCCACGACGGTGCGGCTGCGGCACGCCGGTGAAAGGAGGCCGGTAGCAGTTAAACAAAAGGCCTAGGAAGAATCAGGAGCTCACCCCAAACACACTCGAGCTGAAAAATGGACCGGAGGAGCAACGAAGAAGCGGGTCGACGATCACAGCAAACACGGCGGCGAAGCTAACGTCGACGGCGGTGTTCCAGCGTCTGCAGTGGAGGAATGGAGCAATTAAAGGACCACAGAGCACCAGGGCAACATGGTGAAGATGAAATCAAGCTTGAGAGATCGAGAAAGCTACCGGAGCTTGCTGGCCACAGAGAAGCGGGCTCGATGGTGATGCTGCCGGCCGCGAGGAAGAAGGGCAACGCTCGGCGTTTCCTGGCGGGGTCAGGCTTCAAGGATTGGCTAGCTAGGTTCGCAAGGAGCAAGCGGAGCTATGACATGCTTTGCCAAGACTGGAAAGGCGCTACGACGACGGTGCAAGCTCGACGGAGCAGCGACGGCATCGTCGGAAAAAAACAGGGGAGAAGAAAAGGAGAAGAACGGCGATGGCGCAGGCTTTAAAGCGCGGCTCAGAAGCAAGAAGAAGCCACGCAGCGGCCTTCCCATGCTAGCATGAAGCCAGAGGTGGCCACAGGCGCGACTGGAAGCCGTCGGAAGGTCGCCGACGGTGAGGTGTCGCCTGAAGACACTGTTCACAATATTTACAGAATTGCCACTCGCCTAATTTCCCAAATTAATCCCAAATTTATATGGTAACTTAAAAATCTCCAAAGATAAAAGTTGTTCCAAATTCAAAGTTCTACAACTTTTCTTTAATAAGAATACCCAAATTATGTCTACATTTTGAAATGCAAGTTTGAAATCAAAAGGGGACACTTTAAGAACATATCGCCTTTTCAAATTACTTCAAATTTTATATAACAACTTTGAAAACTCCAAAAACCAACTTTGTACACCTTGACAAGCTCTACACTTTTCCTTTTAGGCTCAACCCCAAAATGTGCTTAGATTTTGAATTAGGTTTTCAGGGTGGAATTTAAATACTAAAAATTAGGGTTTTCGGAAATTCCAAATCAATACAAAGATTTTGAACTTGATTCAAACCATACAAGTCAACACATATAACATAAAAATAAACTTGTTTTAGTGGATGCATATCAAAATTTTCACTAACACAAAAATGATGTGCAATGCATATGATGACATGGCATGTTTTAGGGTTTAAAACACCAGAGGTGTTACAGCGTCCAGGGGGGTGACGTCCAAGACTATAATACCAGCCATCGCTCTCTTTAGGGTTTGGGTTTTGTTTAGTTCTTGATTTCCTCGTGAAACAGATGTCGTTTTGCTGCAGCTGTCGCCACCAAGGCCGCTTGCTGTGAACCAGGGCCCCAGTTCTTGATCTTGTTCGCCTGTGGCGATTAGTCCTTTCGAATAAAGACTTGAACTCCTTCTCGTTATCATAAGCCTCATATTTATTTGCAATTTCAGATTGCATTCATCCCGTTCTTGCTTGTGTTCTCGATTCGCTTGCAGAAAAGCCTTCTCGGCGAGGTCAATCGCGTTCGCGTGGTTGATAACCAATGAAGCAGTGGTGTAATGGTTGCGGGGGTCCGAATCAGTCTTGGTTCGAAGCCTAGATCATGAACATCGAGTCTCCACCAATCGACACTATCATACCTTTTGGAAGATCAGGCCTAGTCTACATCAAGTGGTATCAGAGACCTTGTTGCCCGTTAGGTATAACTTTATTTTCCCCTTTAGATTGTTACTGTTTTTGCATTACCTATAGTCCACAAAAAGCCAAAAAATATGCATCATCACATATTCCCTGTCCTATATCCTCATTGTGCCGTGCAAGTTCATCTCTGTTTCGCGTTGTTGAGTTTGTGCCCAAGGTCAAGTTCTTGTTGCTGGTTTTAGATCGTTTTTAGTCCAGTTTGTGTTTTCCCCTTTGTTTTTCATCATAATCCATGAACATCTCCAAGTCTTGTTGAGTTTCCTTTGTATTAATCAAACCCTAGTCCACGCCATCTTATTTGTTACACTTGTCTTCACTATTTCCATCAAATCCTTGCTGCCGTGATCAATTTTGCGCGCATTATTCCCGTTTTGTCCTCTAATTTGGAGTCCATTCTTAAAACTGGTCTAGTTTTCGCATACGAACTCGGATTTTGATGTTTCATATATCAAAATCGATCAAAATTTTTTTGGATCTGTCCATCCCCCGCCATGTCGGGGTCGGAGAATTTTATTTTGGTCAAAAAGTGGTCACAAGATCCTCTTTTTGTGGTCACAAGGTTTTTGTCGATTTCGAGCACATCTTCTGAAAATTCCACAGGCCACGTCTTTCACTTGTTTAAGCTCATATTTTCTGTGGTTACTTATTTTGTGCTCCTAAGTGAAGAAAAAATATCAAAAAAATAAAAAGAAAAAGTCGAAATTTCTCAAAAAAAACAACGACAGCCCAAAAAAGTAGAAAAAAGAGAGGGGCAAAAGTGGAACAATATCTAGAGGAGCACATAGAGAGCGCCATTTGAGCTGTGTTTGCGTGTGCTGATTTCTACCTTGTTCCTAATCATATTCTTGCTATTCACATCACTTGATACATCTAGTACTTAGAACATGAGTAGGCCAGCAACTAAGACAAGTACTTGGGATATTTATTCAGCTTTGCTATTCAGTTGTGAATTTTACTATTCCTTGCTACTATATTGTGCTTGTTCAAGATCCACTTTCTTCTAACCAAGTACAGGTTCGCCTTGTAACTGTTACACTCAAGCTACAACGGTATCACAGTCACCGACCGATTGCGCCGCCTGTTGCTTTGGTAAGAACACTTGTAAAACGGTGGTAAGACGCTTGAAAGTTGAGTGCCTTATTTTTTCTTGTCCACAACCTAAGTAGTTGGCAGGGATAATATTTTTGTGTTGTCTTTTGCTGTCTTCTAACAATGATAGGTTGTTCGTATCCCCCGACTTATGATGGTATAGGTGCTGATGAGTACATGGAGTGGGAAATTACCATCGATAACATATTTGCTACTCGCTTTATGTGTCCAAGGAGGAAGGTAAAAATGCAGTTAGTGTTTTGCGATATTCTGCTTTATCTTGGTGGGAGTCTTTAGATCCTTCTGATAAGCCTCAAACTTGGAATGATATGAAACTTCTTATGCGAGAAACCTTTGTTAATCCACCTCCTGTTTTGACTTCATATGATGAGGTGCACCATTTAGAGGAAGTGTCTGTTGTTATTCCTCCTGCTATACCTAACCTTTTGTAGGACAATGTAGAAAAGAGCGAGGATGACGTGATAGAAAATGAGAAGCTCAAAGCCTCATGTGAAAATTCAGAACCATCAACTATTACCCCTGTTGAACATGAGAGCAAAGGTAATGCCCATGATGCTAAACTCACAGCAGGTGAGAGTTCTCTTGATGTGCTGAATTTTTTCACCAATCATGCTATGATAGAGCAAATTTTAGTGGAGCATTTGTTTGATTTACCTTTGTCACAAGATGATTTGCTTGATGTTTCTTGTGACGAAGATGACTTGCATGATGATATTTATGTTATACCCATGTAATCATTGAAGAATGATCACGCTATATGTGTGCTGAAAATGAGAACTTGTGCTGAAAATAGACTTGTTATTCATAATGCTAGTGAAGTTGATGAGCTGAAATTATTGTCTTCTTTAAATACTTTGGGTTACATTGAATTTGATGTTCCATGTAATCTTAGTTCTTTAGAGGAGAAACTTTATGCATATGCTGATTTGCCATGGTTCTCTAGACATACATATCATGTTTTTGGTAAATATAACAACCAAGGGCAATATTTGATACAACGAGTTTACATTTGTACAAATCCAAATTCTCATTTTGTTGTGCAAATTAATGATCAACTAGAGGACAGTAAAATCAACACTGTTGTTATGCCATATTCCTCCAGTTTTGCTTTTTGAACACAAGTGGAATCCAAAGAAAGGGAGCATATATTTCTTGTTAGTACTAATCTTTTACAGGATAGTATTGGCAAAGATCGTATGTATTTCAATCGAGCATACTATATGTCTATAGGATAAGACATGCTACAAACCTAGACATGTGGTCATATTCTTTCTCACAACATTGTCCATTCCCATTATTTTGAAAACCTCGTTTGTCCTCATGTCGTGCAAGATCGACTTCAAACAAAATCGACACCGAGGACGGCTTTTCGTCAAGAAAGAGAGGATGATGAGGACATGATCTCCATACATATGACCATGCTTGGAGAACCATATGGAGACCAAGGAGATCAGCGAGGGTGTCCTAAGTATGAAGGAGGCCCGAAGCTCATCCGGTTTGAGTCACCAAGGTGGAGGCCCAAATCAAGTTCGAGTCCATCTCGGCCTCCAGGACCAGTCTGTCTTAAACTGGTCACCCAGGATGCATCTAGACTCCATTTTCGATGATCCACATATGGATGGAAAGCTAATTGGATAAGGAAGCCAACTCAATTGGTCTCATGTCAAAATCCCTTCGGAATTAACGGGAATCGTCGAAACAAGTCAGCATCTAGAATCTATCAGGGTGCTGCGACACAGTCTTTTGGTCCGTTGGACCGTGTATCGTGTTTGGGCCCATTAGGGGGCACATCTAGGGGGGGGTGACATCCAAGACTCTATAAACACCAGCCATCGCTCTCCTTAGGGTTTGGGTTTTGTTTAGTTCTTGATTTCCTCGTAAAACAGACATTATTTTGCTGCAACTGTCGTCGCCAAGGCCGCTTACTGTGAACTAGGGCCCCAGTTCTTGATCTTGTTCACTTGTGGCAATTAGTCCTTTCAAATAAAGACTTGAACTCCTTCTCGTTATCATAAGCCTCATATTTATTTGCAATTTCATATTGCGTTCATCCCGTTCTTGCTTGTGTTCTCGATTCACTTGCAGGAAAGCCTTCTCGGCGAGGTCAATCGCGTTCGCGAGGTTGATAACCAATGGAGCAGTGGTGTAACGGTTGTGGGGTCCGAATCAATCTTGGTTCGAAGCCTAGATCATGAACATCGAGTCTCCACCAATCGACGCTATCATACCTTTCGGAAGATCGGGCCTAGTCTACATCAGTTCACTTGCTTGCTGGCAAGCTACTCCTTGTTGTGGTGATTCACTCACTTAGAGGTTTACGCGCTAATTGGCATCACACGCCAAACCCTCAATAGGATGCCGCACAACCAACACAAGATGAGGATCACACAAGCCACGAGGAATCCACTAGAGTACCTTTTGGCTCTTCACCGGGGAAATGTCAAGAGCTCCTCATAATCACCATGATCAGAGCCGGAGACAATCACCAACCTCCGCTCGACGATCCTCGCTGCTCCAAGCTGTCTATGTGGCGGCAACCACCAAGAGTAACAAGCGAATCCCACAGCAAAACATGAACACCAAGTGCCTCTAGATGCAAACACTCAAGCAATGCACTTGGATTCTCTCCCAATCTCACAAAGATGATGAATCAATGATGGAGATGAGTGGAAGGGCTTTGGCTAAGCTCACAAGGTTGCTATGTCAATGCAAAATGGCCAAGAGGGTGAGCTTGAGCCAACCATGGGGTTTAAATAGAAGCCCCCATGAAATAGAGCCGTTGTACCCTTTCATTGGGCACAACACGGGATGACCGGATGCTCTGATCATATTGACTAGACGCTGGACCTCAGCGTCCGGTCACGCGATGCGTGCCACCTGTCCCCTCTCTTCAAATGTTGATCGCTCGATCTCAACGGTCAAGTGACGACCGGACGCAGCAGCTCAAAGTGACCGGACGCTGAACCCTAGCGTTCGGTCGTTTCCAGTAAGCATCCAGAGACGACTTTTCACGACCGGACGTGTCTGGTCGTGCTTGACCGGACACACCCAATGTCCGGTCACTCGACGACTCCTCTGTTCACTACCACGTCAGTAGGACCGGACACAACCCTCCAACGTCCAGTCACTAAGTGACCCAGCGTCCGGTCAGAGACCGACGCTGCGCGCCCTCTGCTGCCACTGACCGGATGCTCCGATCCAATGGAGACCAGCCTCCAGTCACTTACAGTGACCTCTGTCTTTTCTGTCTAGGGCACCGGTGGCACTGTCGGACTATCCAAGTGTATCACTTTGTGCACATGTGTTAGTATATTTTCACAAACATTTTCAAGGGTGTTAGCACTCCACTAGATCATAAATGCATATGCAATGAGTTAGAGCATCTAGTGGCACTTTGATAACCGCATTTCGATACGAGTTTCACCCCTCTTAATAGTATGGCTATCAAACCTAAATGTGACCACACTCTCTAAGTGTCTTGATCACCAAAACAAAATAGCTCCTACCATTTATACCTTTGCCTTGAGCCTTTTGTTTTTCTCTTTCTTCTTTTCAAGTCCAAGCACTTGATCATCACCATGGCATCACCATCATCATGTCATGATCTTCATTTGCTTCACCACTTGGAATGTGCTACCTATCTCATGATCACTTGATAAACTAGGTTAGCACTTAGGGTTTCATCAATTCACCAAAACTAAACTAGAGCTTACATCATGTCTGCATGTTGTAGCGTTCGTTAGTGATATACACATGCACATATATGTAATCACAAACCTGCTGATGTTATATTTCTAGATTAAATTGACCGTGAAAATGCCTAAATTTCTAACATTCCAAAAACCTAATGTTAGGCAATTTTCTGTCAGTGGTTTTGCTACCGCTTTGAAGCCGAATAATTTTGATGGCAAAAATTTCATGATATGGCGTGCCAAGATGGTATTGTGGTTGACTGCGATGAACTGCTATCACGCCGCGTAGGGGAAGCCTGAACAATTTACTCCTAAGGAGGAGCAAAAGTTCTTGGCTGCCGATAACCTGTTTCGAGACGCCGTGATTAGTGCACTTCATCCCAAGTATGAGAAAAACTACATATCTTGCACATCAGGCAAAGAGTTATGGGATGCTCTTGAGGTAAAGTTTGGAGTTTCTGATGCTGGTAGTAAGTTGTACCTTATGGAGCAGTTGTATGACTATAAAATAGTTGAAAATCGGTCTATAGTCGAACAGGCTCATGAGATACAGACGCTAGCAAAGGAACTAGAACATTTCCCATGTTTGTTGCCCAACAAGTGTGTGGCCGGCGGTATAATCGCTAAGCTGCCACCTTCTTAGAGGGATTTTGCTACTTCTCTAAAACACAAGAGACAAGAGTTTAGCGTGGCTGAGCTTATTGGATCTCTTGATATTGAGGAGAGGGCAAGAGCAAAAGACAACCGTGGAAAAGGAGTTGAGTCTTCCGCCGCCAATATGGTGCAGAAGAAAAACTCATTTGCATCTTGTAATAAAAAGAAGAAGAACATGCAAGAGAACAACAATGCAAAGCATAAGCAAACTGCACAGTTTAAGAAGAAAAATAACAAGAAAGGTGGAGGTTGCTTTGTTTGCAGGAGTGATGAGCATTTGGCAAGTGCGTGCCCAGACCGCAAATATAAGAAAGAAAAGAAATCAGCAAATGTGGTGATTAGCGAGACTGGAGGAGGAACATCTGGGTATGGTAATTCTTTATCTTTTGTTCTTTTCAGTTTGTATTTCACCTAAGTGGTGAATGGACAACAGTGCTAACATTCATATGTGTGCTGATGTTTCTTTGTTTACTTCCTATCAGGCCGGCAGGACTGGAGCCTTGCTGATGGGAAACAGTTCGCATGCGCGTGTTCTTGATGTTGGTACGGTCATTCTAAAGTTTACTTCGGGAAAGACGGTGCTATTAAAGAACGTGCAGCATGTCCCCTCCATCAAGAAGAATCTTGTTAGCGGTTCTCTAATGTGTCGCGATGATTTTAAAATTGTGCTTGAGTCCAATAAGTGTGTTGTGTCGAGACATGGAACATTTGTTGGAAAAGGTTATGACTGTGGAGGCTTGTTCCGCTTATCTTTGCTTGATGATGTGTGTAATAAAGTAGTGAACAATGTTAATGTTTCGGATGAGTCAAATATTTGGCATTCACGACTTTGTCACATTAATTTTGGTTGTCTCACGCGGCTTGCAAATCTGAATTTAATCCCAAAATTTAACTTAGTCAAAGATTCTAAGTGTTAGGTGTGTGTGCAATCGAAGCAACCGCGTAAGCCTCACAAGGCTGCTGAGGCGAGGAACTTGGCACCATTAGAACTCGTTCATTCTGATTTATACGAAATGAATGGCGAATTGACTAAAGGCGGTAGACGATACTTCATGACATTTATAGATGATTGTACTAGATTTTACTATGTGTATTTATTAAAAACTAAAGATGAAGCATTGCATTATTTTAAAGTCTATAAAGCTGAGGTAGAAAATCAACTTGAGAAGAAAATCAAGTGTTTGCGGTCCGATCGCGGGGAGAATATTTCTCAAATGAATTTTCTAAGTTTTGCGCGATGCATAGAATTATTCATGAGAGGACACCACCATACTCACCATAGTCCAATAGGATTACAAAGAGAAAGAACTGCACTCTAACTGATTTGGTTAATGCCATGTTAGAGACTATGGGGCTATCTAAGGAATGGTGGGGTGAGGCTATATTGACAACATGTCATGTCCTGAATAGAGTGCCCACAAAGAACAAATAAATTACACCATTCGAGGAACGAGAGAAGAAGAGATTAAATCTCTCTTACCTACGAACTTGGGGTTGTTTGGCAAAGGTGAATGTGCCAATAAACAAAAAGTGAAAGCTTGGACCAAAGACTGTTGATTGTGTTTTTCTTGGTTATGCTATTCACAGTGTGGGTTATAGATTTTTAATTATAAATTCTAGTGTTCGTGAGATGGCTGTTGATACAATCATGGAATCTAAAAACGCTACATTTTTTGAGAATGATTTTCTCATGAAAAATACACCTAGCACGACTGGTCATGAATTTATAATTCCCCATGAGCATAAAAATTTTACTTCGATAGAACAAACTGAGGAACCCTATATGCAAAATCCTGAGGAGGATGACACTATAGTCACAAGGAAAAGTAAGAGATAGAGGACTACAAAGTCTTTTGGTGATGACTATATTATGTACCTTGTGGATGATACACCAACGACCATTGAAGAGGCATATTCCTCTTCTGATGCTGACTTATGAAAAGAAGCAGTACGGAGTGAGATGGATTCTATTATGTCTAACAAAACTTGGAAAATAGTTGATCGTCTCTATGGGTGCAAGCCTATAGGGTGCAAATGGGTGTTCAAGAAAAAGCTTAGGCCTAATGGTACTATCAAGAGGTACAAGGCAAGGCTTGTGGCCAAGGGTTATACTCAAAAGGAAGGTGAGGATTTCTTTGATACTTATTCACCAGTTGCCCGATTGACCACAATTCGAGTTTTGCTTTCCTTGGCAGCCTCTTATGGTCTCATCGTTCATCAAATGGACGTTAAGATAGCTTTCCTAAACGGAGAGTTAGAGGAGGAGATCTATATGGATCAGTCGGATGGGTTTGTAGCAAATGGTCAAGAAGGCAAGGTGTGTAAATTATTAAAGTCATTATATGGCCTAAAACAAGCTCCTAAGCAGTGGCATGAGAAGTTCGACAGAACTTTAACATCTGCTGGCTTTGTTGTGAATGAAGCTGACAAATGTGTATACTATTGGTTTGGTGGGGTGAAGGAGTTATTTTGTGCTTATATGTTGATGACATACTGATCTTTGTATCTAGCCTCAAAGTGATCGAGGAGGTGAAGGAATTTTTATCTAAAAATTTTGAGATGAAAGATTTGGGAGAGGCTGATGTTATTCTTAATATTAAGCTTCTAAGAGAAGGTGATGGTGGGGTAACTCTGTTACAATCCCACTATGTGGAAAAGGTGCTGAGTCGCTTTGGGTTTAATGACTGTGCACCTACTCCTACACCTTATGACCCTAGTGTGCTATTGAGGAAAAATCGAAGAATAGCAAGGGATCAGTTGAGATATTCCCAGATCATTGGTTCGCTCATGTATCTTGCTAGTGCAACAAGGCCTGACATCTCATTTGTTGTGTGCAAGCTGAGTCGGTTTGTGTCAAACCAGGAAGTGAACACTAGCGTGCTCTTAAGAGAGTGATGCGCTACCTAAAGGGCACCATAAGCTATGGTATTTGTTATACTAGACACCCAAAGGTGTTGGAAGACTATTATGATGCCAACTGGATCTCTGGTGTTGATGAGCTTTATGCCACAAGTGGATATGTGTTTTCGCTTGGAGGTGGTGTTGTTTCCTGGAAGTCTTGTAAGCAGACAATCTTAACGAAGTCTACAATAGAAGCAGAACTCACAGCATTATACACCGCTGGCTCTGAGGCCGAGTAGCTTCATGATCTCCTTATGGATTTATCGGTTGTTGAAAAACTCATACCGGCTATTTCTATGAACTGTGATAACCAGACTGTGATTACGAAGGTTAACAGTTCTAAGGATAACATGAAGTCCACAAGGCATGTTAAGAGATGACTAAAATCTATCAAAAATTGAGAAACTCCGGAGTAATAGCGTTGGACTATGTTCACATGTCTAACAATCTGCTAGATTAGTTCACTAAGGGTCTGTCACGCAATGTGATAGAAAGTGCATCGAGAGAGATGAGTTTGAGACCCACTTGAAATTACTATAGTGGTAACCTGTTCTATGTGATCGGAGATCCCGTGAAGTAGGATGGTAAAACGAGCTAGTAGTAAATTGTGAGGAAATATCCTTAGTAAGACTCATTTCTGATGCATATCTTTCCTTTCTGTAAGGCATGTTGGTTTTTACCTTAATGCGTTCCAACTGGCTTGCTAAAGCAAATATGTTGTCCTACAGAACATCTTTTGAGGAGCACAGCTATATGAGTCAGACTGCTGGTCACAGTCTATGAGATTTGGATGATCTCTAAATACTCATGAAAGACACTAGAGTATGACTTATATACATCAAATAGAGGGGATGTCTTTTGCAGCCGTATCAGCTAAGGACTTTAGTGATATTCACCTCACAGAAAACTGTCAATTCAAGACTTAGTCCATTGTTTAGTTGTGACTGAGTGAAACTATTACTCTAGATGGATGTTCAACTTAACAGTCTCCATCGAAACACTGGTACATAAAAGAAATATGGTTCTGAGACTACTTTGTTACAAACACTAGAGTTTGGTGGGGATTGTTGGATATATTATGGGCTTGACCCGTATAATATTTAATAAATCAAATAAAACTCTATGGTATGTAATATTAAGCGTTGTATGGTTTAATACCGTATGGGATTTTGACTGAACATTTACTCAGCTTATATCGTTGGAAATTATCCATCTTAATTGAGAAGCTGAGAAAAGGACAAAGGAGTGCCACGTGCGCGCGCATGCTGCCGCCGGCCGACCGGGCCGAGGCCGAGGCGAGGCAGGCAGGCAGGCGGCGGGCGGGCGGCGAGCGAGCGGGCGTGGCCAGTCTTTTGCCACTCAAATCCACATAATCACGGGAGTTTCTCTCCTTGATGGTGGAGGCGAATTGATTGCGCCAGTTACCGTACCTTCCGCTTTCTGTCTCCTGGGATTCTCCGTAGCCTTTCTCCCTTCCCGTCGCAGCCATATATCTGTAGTCCTCCGTCAGTCCTTTCCTGATCTGCAACTACACCCGAGAGAAACCACATCTCAGCAGCCCTCTGGCTTCCCCGTCACGTACTTCTGCGCGCATCGAGTAGTGGGAGAGCAGGTGCCTCCGGAACCCTCGTCCATCTGAGAACCTTGCACGGGGTGAGCGACGATTAGGTTTTTGGGGAGCAATCCGCGACTGCTTGTCCACGTACGTCTTCTTCCTGGTGGTGATCGCTCTCGGATCTCGTCTTCTTTCCGGTGATTGCCTGCGGAACGGCAAGTCTTCTTCTTCCTGGTGACCGTTCGTTGGACTGCACTGCGAACATCTTCCTGCATTGACTGCGGTCCACAACTTTGAGCATCGTACTATGTCGACTAGTGCGATGGAGCCTTCGATGCCCTTGGCATGGGACCCCCCGCTGGGTACAATCTAATCTCAGTGATTACTGTACTTTGTGTTTTTACTGTATCAATCTGTATGTCATGTCTGCATGCTGTAGCGTTCGTTAATGATGTACACATGCATATATATGTAATCACAAACCTACTGATGTTATATTTTTGGATTAAATTGACCATAAAAATACCTAAATTTCTAACAAATATGATTACCTAAATAAGAAAATAATACTTCAGGGCTTGCTGAAAAAATGTAAAGCATCCCTTTGTGATTCAATGAACTCATCCCGCTGTTTCCTTTTTTTTCTTTTCTCCACAAATGCTTCTTAGGCAATATTTGTAGACCTAAAATTGTGACGAAAAGTAATTACATATGATTAGAATTTACAAATTAGATATATATAGATAAAAAATTCAGAGATAGATAGATAAAAATTTCAGAATTTAGATCATGGCCTAACGTATCAGAATTCAGATCATGTATTACCTGTATGCGTATGTGGCAATTCAGGCAGAGGGCGGAGTGGCCGACGCCCACGGCAGCGACGCCGTCGACGCGGTGGCGGCGCTGAGTGCAAGACTGCAATCTGCAAGTCTGCTAGGAGAGGGTTTCAGGTAAAGTTGGCAACGGGTACGTACCCGATGGGTACTGGCCACCCGTACCCGCACCCGCCAGATCAAAATCTTACTTGTCGGGTTACCCGTACCCGTAAGCGGGTAGAAAATTCATTCCATACCCGCACCCGACGGGTAATTCTTACCCGATGGGTAACCCGCACCCAACAATATACCCGAGTTCACACACCAAAATATAATAGCTTCCAGCAAAACAAATCAACAATAGAGCAGCAAAACAGAAATATATCCAGGTCAAGCTAGTTATAGATCAGATGCCTCATTGGTTCATTCCAGCAAACTATAAATTAAATGTGTGCTTAAAAATAGCACACACACACCAGCCTTCCCACTTTTCAAGTTCAGCCACCAGTTCCAACAGTTGCAGCACATACTAAATATTACAAGTTCACATGGATTCATCTACCATGAATTAAAGAGAGACCACACAGGTTACAAGTTCACAAATGCAATTACAGATAAGACATCAAAAGGAAGCACATGCACGTCATCCAATTCTTGCATCATTTGTCTTGTTCCTGTGATTAAAAGGGCGCCATCTCATGGCCAGTTCATTTGTCCTCGGATGGTGAGTTCCTACATTAGCATAAACATGTCACAACTTAGCTATCTATTTATGCGGGTTTTTGTTTACCCGCGGGTATGCGGGTATGGGTAGTATACACCCACACCCGTACCCGCATACCCGATGGGTACAAGAATTCGTCCAATAACGTACCCGCGGGTGCAAAATGTCTTCCATACCCGCCTCCTTATCGGGTAAAACCCATCAGGTACTCGGGTTTCGGGTACCCGTTGCCATTTTGAGTTTGAGGGCGAGTCAGCTGTCGGCCAGAACGCGATTACACGAAGACGTGGCCGCGAGTCTACACGGCGCGACGTTTCGGTGCTCAGACTTCAATACACACTCCTTTTCCCATGGGCTTAGACGTGTGGGCCAAAAGAATATATACAATATAGTAATACATATATACTAATATACATGAACTTTTTTGGGCACCTAACGGCTTGGGCCCTTGGCCGTCGCCCCGGCCGCCTAGGCTCAGAGCCGGGCCTGGGCTCACCCATCGTCCACAAAGGCGAAAAGAGAGAAGCGTGTCGCCGGAAAAAAGACATGAAGAGACGAGATGTAGACAACGCGAGATGCGGGGCGGCGGCGGCACGAGTTCGATCGGCGCATGATATGGCCACATCTCTGGCACACGCGCTCGACGACTAGCTCGCTCTTTCTTCTACATGCGCATGTGTGCGAGCGATTCGCCCGTCAGTGAGCAAGGGGACGCGCGCGGGGACACATCATGGCGCTAATTCGTGCTGTGCCGCCGGAGTTGATTTGCCTGGGCCGCCGATGCGTCGCAGACTCGCGGTGTGTCGCTGGCGCCGATTCACAGGACTAGGCAGTATGTGCGACTGATTCACACCGTGACCATGAAATTGACGGAATGGTAGCCAAGGGAAAGGAAAACATAAATCAATGACAATGAAGGGACGATCATTTTTTTCAATGGCAACGAAGGGATGGTTATAATTTTTAGCGGCAACCAAGGAATTTTCTCGAAAATTAGACTGGGTCGCAATCTAGCCCATGAAGACCCATCAGCCCATCAGGGATTCAGGGCAAGCCGGAATCCAGCTCAATCTTGGCCCTCACAAATCGGTTCTAGTTGGGTGAAAAGCCCAAAGCCGGAGCCCACTTAACTGTTCGCGCCTTTCCCCAAACCGCCGCTCGGATCACCTCCCCTCTCCCTCCCGGCGGCGCCGCCACTTCGCCGCTGCCCGTATCTTCGAACCAGTCCGAAGCTCCCGTCTCAGTTCGACGTAGCACGACCAAGACCACCTCAGCATCCAGCCGCGTAGCACGACCAATCGCCTGCGCCGTAGCGCGCACATCTACGTGTCGAGCTATCTTCATCCCTCCGATCGGAAATCAACGGTGCGTTTGCTTGTCTCCTCCGGAAGGTTCTCGCAGGCGCGGCGACCTCGGTTTCAACCCCACTCCATGGACGGCCCCGCCGCTGATGGCGCGAGGCCGCCGCCGCCTAGGGCGGGGAGTCGCCTCTGCGTGAGGTGCGGCGAGAGGAAGGCCGCGCTGAAGCGGCCCAAAACCCTAGAACAGGTGCGCCTGCCCTCGCCATCTTCACGCTTCCGTTGTAATTTGTTGTGATGTTATAGTGAATTTCAATTTACTCGGGGTAGCTTAATTGTAATAATTTAAGGTTAGGTCACCGGTTTCTGCTGTAGTTCTGCAAAGTGGGGGTGAAGAAATGGTGTCCTTTTGGTATAATTGTTATGAGTTTTTTGTGAAGATTTTTGTTTATATGATGTTTTATTTACACAGCTTGTGTGATTACTGCATATTTGTGTTCCTTTGAACGTGTACATTCTATCCTTATGGTGACATCTCGTTTTGTGGATGTTAGTGAATACAGTGATGAGCTTAGATTTCTTTAAAGGGGTGCTTATGTGGATGCCATGGATGTCCTTATGATTACATAATTATGTTTATTTAAAACATTGCTTAGATTCTTTCTTTTAGATCTGTAGGGAATGCTTCTATATCGTCTTTGAGGACGAAATTCATCAAACTATTGTCGAGAATTCTTTGTTTAAAGCTGGTGAGCGGGTGGCAATCGGAGCTTCTGGTGGAAAAGGTAAGTCCAGATTTGTACATGCCATCAGTTGGTAAAGAAGTAGCAGATAGTACTATTTATAGCAATGCACATCTTACTTTTCACTTCTGTACATTTTAAATTCTTAAATATATACATATGTTTCATAATACATGTCTAATCTCTTCTGGAAATAACTACTAAACTACATAGCAATATGGAAGGTGGTTACCGTCTTCTTTGGAGCCTTATGGGCTTATGGCTGTGTCTTTGATCGATTCAGTATAAGGTTTCATAGGTTAAGTGCCATTCTATCATGATTCATGAGCATTATTAAACCATCCATAGTAGTTATTACTGTGCCATTTGAGTTTAGCCACAGTACAAAGGAGAGTTTTTCTAATGCATTTTTAGTTAAATACCACATGTCCACATGCTTCTTGTTTAAATATGCTTGATCTCCCTGCAGATTCCAAAATTTCTTTTATTTCTGTAATGCAGATTCAACCGTGCTTGCATATGTGTTATCGGAGTTAAACCGTCATCACAACTATGGTCTTGATCTGTTTCTTTTATCCGTCGATGAAGGAATCACAGGATATAGAGACGACTCACTAGAAACTGTTAAAAGGAATGAAATACAGGTCCGCCGCTCACAGAAACACTCGCTCAGTTTTCTGGAACCTTTGACTGTCAATATTTTACTGTGTTCTATTTAAATTCAGTGAGTTCTACTATTACCTTGTTACAGTATGGCTTGCCACTGAAGATTGTTTCCTATAAAGATTTGTATGGCTGGACAATGGATGATATTGTGAAAGCAATTGGTCTAAAAAACAATTGTACTTTCTGTGGAGTTTTTCGACGTCAGGTAGTCTTTACCTGCAAGCCTTAAGCATCTATCTTTAGTTCTTTACTCCATCTTCACAGACAATCCTTTTCTCTGTAGGCATTAGATCGAGGTGCTGCTCTCCTGAAAGCCGATAAGATTGTAACTGGGCATAATGCAGATGACATTGCAGAAACTGTCTTGCTGAACATTCTGCGTGGTGATATTGCAAGGTATATGTTGGTTGTAGGACATGCTGTTTCCAGAGTTTAGTTTTTGTGGTTGATTTTGTGATGATGTGTTGCTCCTTTATAGGTTAAGTAGATGTACCTTTATAACTACTGGTGAAGATGGGCCAATACCAAGATGCAAGCCTTTCAAATACACCTATGAAAAGGAGATTGTCATATATCCTGTCTATGAAATATCTTATATTTTCGTTTTTTTACTACACTGACTTTATTCAAGTATATTTTAAATCCTTAACTGTATGACACGTATGCATACTTCAAAAAGCTGGATTACTTTTCCACAGAATGTAATGTCTGGTTCCTTTTCTGTTCAATTCTTTTAATTTTTTTCCACATTGAAGGAGATCACTTTATTCCAATATCAGAAGATGCTAGGATGGTAGTTAAATCAAAATATAGGTCAATCATCACTGTCTGCTCTAGCATCTATACGTTATGCTGTGTTTTTCTTACACGAATACTATACGCTTAAGTACACTTCTGCTCAACTTCATTCTCCAAACTTGATGTAACATATACCACAAATCTATTAATTTTATTGACCTGTGCCACGATTCTGTTAGAATTGAGAATGGGTTAATTTGGTTATATCATGATCCAGGCATCTATTCACCAAATGCATACCGTGGTTTTGCTCGTGAATTTATTAAAGATTTAGAAAGAATGAGGTAAATAAAGAAATTTCTCCATATATTCAATTGATGTCTGCATGTTCTTTCAGTAGCCTTGGCTCAGTAGACAATCAATGTTGCAGGCCTAGAGCTATACTAGACATCATAAAATCTGGCGAAAATTTCAGAATCTCCACAGCAACAAGGATGCCCGAGCAAGGAACATGTGAACGATGTGGCTACATTTCTAGTCAGGTATTGTCATGAAATCAATAGAATTCTTTTTATGCATATGGAACATGAATAGTCAAACACTCTGCTTCTGCTAAGGTACTTCATAAGCAATTAGTATATTTGAAGAACAGCCCACACAGTGAAGACTAATTCCATTGAAATAGCTTACACATGCATTAATGCTTCAAGGCGCCTTGTTTACTCCCTAACCTATTCGAAACACGACAATGTGCCATGGGTCCTTAGCTTTGTATGCACGGCATTTACTAATTGTTTACCCAATAATTCGAACTGCATGATTTTGCCCTTGTTATATATCTTACAAATCCTTAACATTTTCTGTGGAAGTAACTGAATTTGATGAACTTCTGTTGGGTTAGAAATTATGCAAAGCATGCGTCTTGCTGGATGGATTGAATCGAGGCTTGCCGAAACTAGGCATTGGAAGGACCAAAGCAGGTGCTGGAGCCGATAGTGATGGTAAGCAGCGCATCAAACGTTCAGAGAGGAATACATCGAGTCTACAAGGGAAACATGGGAACTTCGAGTTCTAGATCTCTACTGCTATTCTGCTCCAAAATTGTAATAAATTTTGATAGTCATTGGTCATTAAGTGGATTTTCTTCTAGTCATTGTTTTATCCGACTTCAATCTGCAGTCGTGAACCAAAAGAATTTGTCTGGCCGCAATTTTGACGCCATCTTTAGTCTGCTTTAATCCCGAAAACTGCCATGCTTTGGGAAATACATAAGCTCGGTCACAAGACAACACTTCCATTTTGATGGCAGTGGGTTTTCTAAAGTTTTCCAGACGATGGCTACTAGAACAGATTATTGACCATTACTGGGTGTCATTTAGATGTCTTTTGGGCGGTTCACAAATAGGTGCACTTTTTAGATATTGGTTTCAATTCATAGAATCTAAACAGGCCTTTATTTGTTTCATTTCAAAGTTTTAATTTTGGAAGATTAGTAAGGAAAAAATGCTAAAGAAAGGCACCTTCAGCATTACACCAGCTTAGATGCAGTTTAGTTTCCTCGTATTTTGATCCATTTCAAAAAAATATTATCCAGAGTTAAAGGAGCAAATAAAAATGGAGTGGGGCCTCATCCCCATGGGCATGCTGCAACAGTTAGCAACGGTATAACAATTAAAAATCCCTGAACAATTAATATTCCCAATCCCTGAACACCACGATTTGAAACCTGCCGATGTAAGTGGACAATAAAAAAGAGATTCATGGTATAACAATTAGAAAAACATTTAGCATTCTATTTTGCTAGCAATAATAAACTGGGATATACAAAACAAAAGTTTGCTATAAACATTCCCCTATGATCTCATACAATACTACATTGCATTTTGGATTCTCTGTTAAAGAGTACATGAATCGGTGTTTAAACTTCAAGGGAGTACAACAACAAAAATGGAAAACAAAATCTTTGGCCCATTGTGACCAAGCTTCAGAGTCCCTCTACCGCACTAGTCACTACAGTCCCAACCGGCATAGTGGGTTGCTCTTGATGAGGTTGAAATCAACCTGGAAAGAACAAAACATGGGTTAGGCTCATTAACAGGAAATGTTTCGTCACAACAGTATAGCACAGGTACCTTTGGTCCAAACAGGTCCCTTATGTTGTCAATACCATAAAGGATCATCGTTGGCCTGGATTCAGAAATAGAATATTGTGAGTACATATTTGCAATAGAGTAAAATACATGAGCAGTTCTTGAACTTATCAAGGGGTTTAGGTACAACTCTCAAAATGCATTTTTAGGTTCCTAAACTTGTTCTTAAGTGTCATCTAGGTCTCAAACTCTTAAAATGCAATCCAGATCCAAATGGGCCCTGACCTGCTCCGCACTATGACAGTTTTGGAACTGGATGACACCCGAGGACAAGTTTGGGGACCTAAAAATGCATTTTGAGAGTTCAGAGCCCTCGATGATACCCCAGGACAAGTTTAGGGACCATCCATACATTTTACTCTTTGCAATAATTATATAATTTACGATCTCCGGAGAAAAGGGACAAAAAAAAACATATTATGTCCAAGACTTCAAAAGAAGCATGGCATTTCACAAAATAAATCAAACTATAGATTCTGCTTAGTTCATCAACAATATTGCAAAGCAATTTAATCTGACAAATCACAACCTGAAAGTGAGAAAGCACTGTTCTACCTTTCAAGTGAAAGACCCCATGCAATAACATTAACACCTTCTGGCAGTCCCATGGGAAGCAACATCTCTGGCCTGAACATGCCTGAATTACCAACCTCCACCCATTTCTTCAAACCATCATGGTAACTGAAAAAAGTGCAAAATGAGTCTAGTTTGATCACAAAATGAAACTACCAGCAGAGCAAGAGTTGTATCTGACCTGAAAATTTCCATGCTGGGTTCAGTATATGGATTGTAGGCAGGCTTGAAACGCAGCTTGGACATGCCTAAGAACAAGAAAAGGGATGACAACAATTAGGGGATAATCTTTGCATGATATATTATGAATTGTGATAAAACAGACTAATTATCACCTAGACTCGAGAAGAAATCCTCCAATACACCAATCAGATCACCAAGCGTCAAACCATAATCACAGATAAGTCCTTAAAAAAAGAAGCATTGCATGGCAAAATGGTTACATAATACAAAATAGAGGAAATATCAGGTGCACAAGAGTATTGGTGAAGATATGCACAAACTCAATCTCCTATCCAATCTTAATGGCCCAAGTAAAAGGTGGAATCACCTCATCCCCTTCGTCCACCTTTTAATTGGACTAAATCCAATTGTGCTTATGTCAGCTTAAGAGGGATGAGTTAATTCCCACCTCCCACATGGGCCACGGTTCGATTCAAGGGACGAGATTGAGTTTGTGCATATGTTCACCAATATAATTTTGTGCACCTACAAGATATATGAGAAATGCAAAATTAGCTACATTCAATGAAAGAAAAATTTACTCCTTTTGTGTTGGGATAACAAATACACTACTACATATAAGCAAGGAAACAGAAAACTACCCTCTATCTGGTGGAATTCAGCAAGATGAGTCCGGTCAACAGCTTCATTGCGAAAAACCCGATCAATAGAGTAATATCTCTTTGGAGCAAAAGGTTTCTGATCAATGGCAACCATAATAAAAAGATAAATATCATGAACCATTCAATAGGAAATGAAAAAAATGTAATGCCATTGCCAATAAGTTGGACAAACTAAGATCACCAAAGTTCCAATTACAGTAAACAACATTGACTGAATTACCTCCTGAGCAAGCTTGTATAACATTCTTGTGGAAACAGCAGTTGTATGAGTACGGAGAAGATTCTTCTCCGCTTCATCCCGTTTCCAGTCATAAACATATCTGCAGACAACAATCTTATATAACCAAAACTTTTTTAAGCTAATAATGTGCCTAAATAATATCTGTCGTACCCTTTGGAGCCATAACCACCAGACTGATGAACTTGCTTTACTTTCTCAAGATAGTCCTCAGGCAACTGTTGTGTAGTTGCTGGGGCTGCAAAATTTGATGTACAACTAAGATCTACATCCAACTTTGATTATGAGATTGTATAGTATCTCAAACATACCTTTCAGGAAAAATGTATCATGTGAATCCCGAGCAGGATGCTGTTGAGGCTGAAACAGTGCATCAAAATTCCAGAAGCTGGCAAAGCAGCAAAAACATGCAAAATTAGGAATATAGGGACCCTTAAACCAGCAAGCTATAATATAATCTATATGTTATATTGGCCCAGAAATTCACGCCGATATGTCAAATAGAAGTTTGTTGAAAAAGATAACAAGTATTAGTAATTAGTAATACTTATAAAATGTGGCACGTAGAAAGCTGCATTTCTTGTCTTATCTTAAAACAAGCACATTGCCAACACTCTCACGGTGCAACTGGTCAGCACAACACGCCAAAGAAGCGGTTGGCTGAGCCAGCCCGGGTTCGAGTCACGGCATCAGCTTCTTAAGACGAAAATCAGGGGGACATCTCTCCCCCTGGTCAAATCTTAAAACAAGCACATTGCCATCTTATCTTAAAGCAGCACATTGTCATCATATGCTGTGCTATATGTATATGGTTGTTTTCTTTGAATGTTAGAAGAACACACCTGCTTTCAACAAAATTGTTGGTTGGCATCTCAGTGAATCTGCACCGACAATGCATGAATTAATAATTTTTTAAACACTTTGTTGAATACAAATATGACAAACAAATTGTTTTTTATTTACCCCATCATAATAAAGATGTTCTCAATTGCCTCACGAACCTGAAAGTAAATCACAAGTAATATTATGGAATTTCTCAATTTATCAGTAAAGTGGTATGGAAAATTGCAGAAACTGTAGGAGATACCTCCATCAAAGGCTGCACATAACCTTTCGCTATAGGTTGCCCTTGAGCTCCATAATTATAGTCTTTGAATTCAAGGTCCTTCCAGTCACCACTAAAAGGCAGAAAGTTGTTCCGAAATAAAAAATTTAAATATCACAACTTCCCCAGATAATGAAGCAGACATTCCAGATCCAAATAAAAACATTCAGAAGCAGATCACGTGGTATTGCAATGATTTGCAAAAATGCACATTGAAAATAACAAATTAACATGATGAACAAATAATACCAGGCAGGCAAACTAAAGTGCAACCTGAAATGTTTAATTTTATATGTAGATACATCAAACTAGTAATTTGATCAAACAGTCACCAAACTAACTTGGAAAAAATGGTATAAAATTACCTCCTAAGGTGTTCTGTTGTCACATCAGTAGCCAAAGTTTTTCTCTTTAAAACAAACTCAGGCCCCTTCTTTAGAGAGTGCCAAATTGATTTCCTGTTAAGCATCAAGGTATATGAACAAATCTGTACTACCACATTAGTACATAGTACAAAAAGGAACCCATCTCCTCAGACCCAATGTACTTACTCTTTCGTAATAAGTTTCCTTCTCTTCAAATCATCGATCACTTTATCAGGAACAGCCTACATCAAAATGCTTTTCCTTTTTATAAGGGGAAAAACGCAGAGCAAAATGAAGGGGCAAAATAGCAAAAAGTATTTTTAGTATAATATATATTTTTTAAGGAATATTTTTAGTACAATATAAACTGCATTTGTACACAATACTTGGAAGTAAATGCCGATGCTCCAATGTGCTAAAAAGGATCACACAGTGAGTTGTATAACAAATAATTGCGCGGTGGCCAAACAGTTAATGAAATGATTCCTATTGACAATGCAGCTGAGAGGGTGGGGATAGGGGGTCAAATGATGAGCCAAGAGTACACAAACCTCCCCATTCTCTAGTCTTCTAAGCTGCTCTTGCAACTCATCCATTACGCTCTCAACCTGAATAAAAAAATGAAGCACAAGTGCCGCATGTGAAATCTTATCTTAAGATAGAAGCTTAACCACAGATAAAAGCACAACACACAGGGACAAGCCAACTCGAGCCAATATACTTAGGACCTGTTGGATGAGCTCGGGCTAGTTACTAGTTGGGCTAAAAATTAGCTCAAATTAGCTAAGGTTGGCTAGCTAGCTGGCTAACAATGAGTTAAAGACTTAGCTAAAAAAATAGCCCACCTATTAGCCCCCCTGTTTAGATGTATTAGAGCTAACTTTAGCTAGCTAGCAATTAGCACTTTGTCGGTATTTTCGGACCACCGACGAGTAAATTTGTATTTGCGCGTCTGGCTCGGATGGTGTGCTCGGAGGACACAAGGGTTTATACTGGTTCGGGCGGAACGTCCCTGCGTCCAGTTTGCTGCTGCTCGTGTTACCGGCACTTGGTTTGCAGTAGGGGTTACAAACAGACGAGAGAGGGAAATGATCCCAAGTCTCTGATGGAAGGAGCGAACGGGTGCTGAGAGCTCGATCGCTGCTCAGCCGTGTGTTCGTGTCGTGCTCTTGTGTTTTTATCTCGTGGTTCGGTTTCGTGCGGCTCTAGATGGATCGGGTCCCCCTCATGGGGTGCTCTGCTTCCCCTTTTATAGGCGAAGGGAAAGTGCGGGTTACAGTGGAGGAAAAGGAGAAGAAACGAGAGAGAGGAGGACTTCCAGGATAGCCGGATCCTTCTTCTCCTTCATGAGGGTCCCACCGATCCTGTAGATGTCAACAGGGACAGCTCCACGTCGCGGCCCTGTTCGTCACTGGCGCCATGCGCAGGCGTCATCTGCCGGTCATGACGTCCCATTCCGTCCAGGCGGGCGTCGTGGTGAACTGACGCGCATGTCAGCGTTTGTACGAGGGTTAGGCAGAATAGCACTGGCACGCCCGACGCTGTTCTGATGTGAATCCTTAGATATGGCCCGTCATGGCCACGGGTTACATCGGGGCGTGCCGGTCTCTTCCTTGGTGTCAGAGTTTTGACCCAGGCCCATACGCTTGGACCTGGAGTGGTTGTCAGCGGTATGGATCCCCGGCGGGCGAGACGGAGCCCGCACCCAAGGGGTCGGGCGAGACGGAGCACAAACCCAAGGATCGGGCGAGACGGAGCCCGCGGCCTCGGGGTCGGGCGAGGCGGAGCCCACGGCCTCGGGGTCGGGCGAGGCGGGCGAGGCGGAGCCCACCCCCAGAGGTCGGGCGAGACGTAGCCCGCGCACCTGGGGGTCGGTTGGAGCTATAGTCGCGCTCTTGACTGCTCGGATGAATCAATGTTGATGACCATTAGCTCCTCCTCTTCAGGTACCCCAGTATTGGTCCCCGACACACTTGTATCAAGCAGGCCCTTATTATGTGCAGTAAAATTTAGGGTCTGTTTGATACATGAACTAATTGCTAGCTAGCTAAAAATTAGCTCTAGTGCATTCAAACAGAAGAGCTAATAGGTGGACTAATTCTATAGCCAAGTCTTCAACTAGTTGTTAGTCAACTAGATAGCCAACCATATCTAATTTGGGCTAATTGTTAGCCCCAACTAGTAACTAGCCATGTGTCCAAACATGCCCTTATAGTACAACAATATTTCAATCGTTTGGGTATTAGATATGGACAGAAATTCGAGAAAAATCACTACGGCAAACAATATATCTTATAAAGTTGCTTGCTGCAGCTGTCTACATACCCACATTGCACATTCACAACAAATTCAAATCCATACCTTCCTAAGGACTAAGTCCTTGTTCCCCTTCTCGAACCCTATCCACTTGTTCCTAGCAGCTGCCTTCATGCCAACATCGAAAGCATCTCCCAATTTTGCCTAAGCACATCAAATCTACACATCAGTACCCGGCAAAAGCAAAACACTCCAGTGAAGTCTAACAACAAATCCCTTGAAACAAAAACCTCACCTTGAGAGCGTCCTTGGAGGTGCCCTCAGGTGGGATTGCGGAGACGAGCTGTGCCTCGGGGGAGCCCTTGGCGACGTAGCCCTTGGCCTCTTCGGTGAGCACCCATGCCTCCTTGATGATGTCCTGCGTGAAGGCAAGCAAGAGCCCCGCTGTCAAGTCTCGGAGTTTGATAGTTGGCTACAAAGCCTGGTGTCCGACAGTGGAAAGGGCGGGAGGATAGTACTTTGCTTTCGACGATGCGGAAAGCTGAGAGGCTCTTGATGACGCCCACGAGCTCGAGGTGGGAGACGCCGAGGGAGGAGGCGAAGGAACGGGAGTCGGGGACCTCACCCGCGGAGTTGAGGTGGGCGAGGAGACCGGCCTCCACGTCGGCCGCCGGCGACTTCTCCGCCATGGCGCAAGGAGGTGGTAGCGGCGGCCGAGGCTCCGATAGTCAGATGACAAAAGGGGAAGGGGTCGTCTCGGCAAGTCGCAGGTTCGGCCCCCCGAATCAATTTAAATGTGGGCTTACTTGGCTTCCACGTTTTAGTATCGGAAAAAAAACTTGGCCCGACTCAGCCCACGGCCTACTACGCTAGTGAGAACCGCCGCGCCCTAGAGGCAGGCAGGCCGCAGGCCGGCGCGGCAGCCCGCCAGGCGCTTCGCCGCCTCACCCCGCCCCAAACCACACAAGCCGCACGCCACAAACAGGGAGCAGCTCTCGCTTTGCTTTCCGCCCCGCCGCCCATGGCGAGCCTGTCGTCGCCGCGTCTCCTGTCCTCCTTCCTCGGCGACCGCCTCGCGCTCTCCGGCAGGCCGCTCCTCCTCCGCTCCGCTGTCCCAGGTACCTGCCCGCCCCCATCTACCGCACTGCCACTCCGCGGCTGTGCCCCTGGTTTCATCGCGTTGGCCCAGAGCAGAAGTTCGCTGAGACGGCTCTTGCTTGCAGGCAGCAGGCGGGTGACGTATCAAGCGACGAGAACGCTATGCAAATTGGTGGATATCCTATTTAACAGGAGGTGAGCTTTAGTTTCCCGCACACGCGTCATATTTCTGCTACTGGTTTGTTGCATAACTAGTACAGCATCTAAGCTGCTCTGAAGTGTAGCTCCTGGGCATATGAAATCAATAATTTTCTCCTAGTTTTACTTATCACTCAAATTACATGAACTCTGGTTTATGGAATTATTTTGCAGCTGAAGGCTGAACAGGTCTAGTCATGCCTCACTGATTAATGTGACTGGCTGACTTTCTTTCTACAAATATCTTTGTGTTGTTTTCAGTTTACACTTGGAGTGATTTAATGCTTACACAGTTGATAGAATTAGATACACAGTACTTCCAGAGATTGAGATTAATTTAGCACTATGAAATTTCAAAAAGCTACTGACCTTATGGAATGTGGACCATGTCTTAAATCTGCTGCAAAAATTATGCGTACATTATGGCCTAAGTGTCATTTATGTTTGAATTGCACATGTGGGTCCACAATTAAATGTATTACTGTGACATAACTTTCACAGAAGTCGGGACGATGCACCGGAAAACAACCCTAGACGCCTGCGTCCTGGGAAAGTATCTCCACGCCTAGTGTTCCCAATCATATACAACGGCCTCCATATGTCAATTCTCGTCAACAAAGACCTGGTATGTATAATGGACCTGAAATACATGATGAGAAAGGGATCGAGTGCGTGAGAGCTTCTGGAAAGCTTGCTGCACAGGTTTTGAAGTTTTCTGGGACTCTTGTAAAGGTAATGTCATGTTGCTACAAAAGCTTGATCTTATCAATCAGTAAACTATTGTTTCCACTAGATAAACCTCATTCATTCTACAGTTTTTAAAGTAGTTTACTGTTTGATGTTTCCTCCGTAGTGTTAAGGCTTTGAACAGAACGAAATTATGAACAATAACTCTCGTTTTTTTCTTCTAAATTATCACTCTCATCTTCTCTAGTATGGGCAATAATTAAGTCTTGTTGTGTCATTTGTTTCTTAGTGTCGTTTATATCTGGAAATATTGAAATAGGTAGCACTATAGGAAGGAAGCAAGACAGTTGGTTTTCTTTCCATCAGATGTATGATTCTTTGCTATTCTTCAACTTAGTATATACTTGGAGATCTAAGATTAAATACCAGAGAATGATTTTATCTTATTGACAGCCAGGCATAACGACTGATGAGATTGATAAAGCAGTGCACCAAATGATAATTGATAATGGAGCATATCCTTCACCTCTTGGTTATTGTGGATACCCAAAGAATGTCTGCACTTCAGTGAATGACTGCATCTGTCATGGGATACCAGATTCTCGTCCCCTTGAGGTAAGCAATCCAAAATCCAGAGATGACAACTTCGAGTAAATAGAGAAACTTACAATTAATCTTCATGGCAGGATGGAGATATCATCAATATTGATGTTACTGTCTACCTCAATGTAAGTCACTCAAAACTTATGTCTACAAACTGAAACGATTGTTTTTTTTCTTTGAAACTTCTTTGCTTCCATCAAACAACAAATCAACAACAACAACAAAACCAGCAAATCCTTAGGGCATGTTTGCTTTAAAGCCTGGCAATCAATGGCGCAGGCATCCATCCCATCCCAGACATCGGATTTTAGACGCCTATGGTTGGATGGACCTGCCTGCCCCAGAGCCCCAGACCAGGGCTTGAAAGTAAACAGCCCTTAGTCCCAAGCAAGTTGGGGTCGGCTAAACTTTTGTGCTTCCATCACAAGAAAAAAGAAAGAAATATGATACGAACCTGTACCCTCCCCTTGGTTGATCGGAGGTTGTAGGTGTGCGGGGAGGCCGGATGCAGGACACGGCGGCGGGGCGCCGTGATCGCGAGGGGAAGGAGAAGAACAGGGGGCGGCTAGGGCAACTCCCGGCTCCCAAAGGAAGCCGAGTAAGTATATTACTCTTGCTTAATTATCCAAGTGTCTCACAATTGATATTTATAGCTAATGGAAATAATAGAAATAATACTATGGGCCTTTAGGCCCCCCTAACCCATCCGGCTGCTATCAGCCATTAGCCCTAATGGGCCGGCGCCTTTGATACTGGACGCCGGTCATAACATCTCTCCCCGCGTCGACAAACAGCTCGTCCTCGAGCTGTACATCGGGGTAGAGGGCTTTGAAGTCATCGAGCGCTTCCCATGTCGCAGCATCAGTCGGAAGGCCGTGCCACTTGACCAACAGCTTCCAATGACCGCGGCGCAGCTCAGCGCGCACGACCTGCTCCGGGGCCAGTAGCAGACGCCCCTCGGAAACGGGTGGCACCACCGCCGGCGTCACCGGAGGAGCACCCCGCCACTGCTTGAGCAGCTCGACGTGGAAGACATCATGGAGGCGTGCAGTCTCGGGCAGCTGTAGACGATAGGCCACCCGCCCAATGCGTTCCAGTACGCGGAACGGGCCAGCGTAGCGAGGACGAAGCTTTCCCTTGGCCGGCGTCGCGAGTGTGTGGGTGGGGCGGTGAAGAAGTCGAAGCAGCACCCAATCGCCCACAGCGAAGTCCACAGCCCGGTGGTGCTCGTCGTAGCGCTCCTTGGCGTGTTGTTGCGCCTGGAGGAGACGCTCCCGGACCTCGACCAGGAACACGTCGCGGTCCCGGAACATGGCGTCCGCGTCCTCCGTCTCAGCCGCCCCCTCCTGGTGGGGCAGCAGGGAAGGCGGTGGGCGGCCGTAGACAATCTCGAACGGAGTCGCACGAAGCGCCGTGTGGTACGACGTGTTGTAGCAGTACTCGGCCCATGGTAGCCAGTCGACCCATGAGCGCGGCCTGTCACCGGTCGCACAGCGCAAGTACATGGCGATCACCTTGTTGACGATCTCAGACTGGCCGTCCGTCTGAGGGTGAAAGGCCGTGCTGAGCCGCTGCTTCACACCTGCAAGGCGAAACAAATCCCTCCACAAGTGGCTGGTGAAGACCGGATCGCGGTCGCTGACGATGGAAGTGGGGAAGCCATGAAGCCGCACGATCCCGTCGAAGAAGGCGCGAGCCACCGACTCGGCCGTGTAAGGGTGGCTGAGGGCGATGAAGTGCGCGTACTTGGAGAAGCGATCCACCACCGTTAGGATCACATATTTACCATGGACCTTGGGGAGGGCTTCAATGAAATCCATGGAGATGTCGGCCCACACTTGGGACGGCACATCCAAGGGCTGCAGTAGACCGGCCGGTTGTGTCGTGGGCGTTTTGTTGCGCTGACACACACCACACATGCGGACGTAGTCTTGTACAAGCTTGCGGTCGCCGGGAATGTAGAAGTCGCTGCGCAGACGCACGAGGGTCTTCTGGACGCCCTCATGCCCCGTGGTATGCGCCAAGGTCACCACCTGATGGCGCAAGTCCTGTAGGTCGGGAACGTAGACACGTTTGCCATGAAGGAGGAAGCCGTCCGCGGTGGTCCAGGGCGCCTCCAGCGTCCCCGCGTCCTGCTGCTGCAGGAGGCCGCGAGCCACTGGATCCTCCCGGGTGGCTGCCCGGATGTCGTCGTAGATGGCGAAGGACGGCCCAGACAAGGGGAATGCTGCCACTGCGTCCTCGTCGCGGCGGGACAGTGCATCCGCCACCGAGTTGAGTCGTCCGGGGCGGTATTCCACCGCGAAGTCGAACCCGAGCAGCTTGCTAACCCACTGGTGTTGCGGAAGAGTGGAAAGCCGTTGGTCGAGTAGGAACTTCAAACTGTAGTGGTCGGTGCGGACGAGGAAACGGCGTCCCCACAAGTACGGCCGCCAGTGCCGGACCGCCTGCACAAGTTCGATGAGCTCGCGCTCGTAAGCCGCGAGCTTGACGTGGCGCGCGACGAAGGGTCTGCTGAAGAACGCCAGGGGGCC
The DNA here is from genome assembly GCF_019320115.1 of Miscanthus floridulus. Classification (NCBI taxonomy): domain Eukaryota; kingdom Viridiplantae; phylum Streptophyta; class Magnoliopsida; order Poales; family Poaceae; genus Miscanthus; species Miscanthus floridulus. The sequence goes on along the minus strand of NC_089587.1, from coordinate 216,411,835 downwards.
CGACCCCTGGTGGAGGACGGCGCCGAAGCCTGCGCCTGAGGCGTCGCAGTCGACGACGAACTCGCGAGTGAAATCCGGCATCTGCAAAACAGGGGCTGATGACAAGGCCCTCTTGAGGGCATCGAAGGCCTCCGCCGCCTCCGGCGTCCAGGCGAACGCCTCCTTGCGCAGGAGACGAGTGAGTGGAGCTGCGATGGAGCCAAAGTCGCAGATGAACTTGCGGTAGTAGCCCGCGAGCCCGAGAAAGCCTCGGACGCCCTGGGGTGAACGCGGCGTTGGCCACGAGGAGACCGCAGCCACCTTGTCGCTGTCCATCGCGACGCCGTCGGCGGAGATGACGTGCCCGAGGTAGTTGATGGAGAGCGTCCCAAAGGAGCACTTGGACCTCTTTAGGTAGAGGCCGTGAGCCTTCAAGGCGGAGAAGACGAGGCCGACGTGCTGGAGGTGCTCGGACCACGAAGAGCTGTAGATCAAGATGTCATCGAAGAAGACCAGCACGAACCTGCGAAGAAAGGGCCGGAGGACGTCGTTCATCAGGGCTTGGAAAGTTGCCGGGGCATTGGACAGCCCAAACGGCATCACCAAGAACTCGAAGTGGCCGTGGTGGGTGCGGAAAGCGGTCTTCTCGATGTCCGCCGGGTGCATGCGCACTTGGTGATAGCCCGAGTGGAGGTCGAGCTTGGTGAAGAAGCGTGCCCCGTGGAGCTCGTCGACCACCGGGATCGGGAACTTGTCCTTGGATGTCTTGTCGTTGAGCGCGCGATAGTCAATGCAGAAACGCCACGACCCATCCGCCTTCTTGACGAGCAGCACAGGGGCGGAGAATGGTGACGAGCTCGGCCGAATGATGCCCTGCTCCAACATGGCGGCGCATTGCCGCTCCAGCTCATCCTTCTGGAGCTGCGGGTACCGGTAGGGCCGCACCGCCACTGGCGCGGTCCCCGGTAGGAGGTGGATGCGGTGGTCGTAGGTGCGCCTGGGCGGAAGACCACGCGGCTCGTCGAAGATGGCCCCGTGTTGCTGCAGGAGCTGATCCAGCAGTGGCCGCTGCTGGTCAGGCGTGGTCGCGGCCAGGTGCTGCTGGTGTGTCGAAGCACCCGGAGCGCCCATGCACTGCCACGTGACGCGTTGGTCGCCTCGCTGGAAGGAGACGGTGAGGCCCTCAAAGTCCCACAGGAGGGGCCCCAAAGCTCCCAGGAAGTCGACGCCGAGGATGAAGTCGAAGCAGCCGAGGGCGAGCCCCACACACGTGACGGGGAAGGACTCGCCACCGATGAGGACGGGCAGATCACGGGCGATCCCTTCGCACGGCAAACGCTCCCCGTTCGCGACAGTGACACGGAGGTTGTTGGCGCCATGCGGAACAATCCCCAGGCGGCGCATGACCGTACCCTGGAGGAAAGTGTGTGTGGAGCCGGTGTCCAGCAGGGCGAGGAGACGTTTCCCGTTGATGATGACGGGCAGCAGCATGGTGTGGTAGGTGCGGATCCCTGCAAGAGCGTACACGGAGACCACCAAGGCATTAGCAGTAGCTCCGTCTAGTGGTGCCGTGGGGTCCTTGGCAGCGGCGTCCGCGGCGTCCTCCGCCCCGGTGAAGGCGTCGTCGTCGATGTAGTCGGAGGACTCCAGGTAGAAAACACGCGGGCAGATGTGGCCGCGCACGTACTGCTCATCGCAGTTGTAGCAAAGCCCCTGGCGACGGCGCTCGAGCATCTCTGCCGGTGTCAAGCGACGGAAAGTGCGGGCGGGTGTAGCGGGGCCGGTCGGGTTTTTCGCAGTAGGAGCGGGCGCCCCGGCTGGAGTCCCGCCCCCAGCGGTTGCGCGAGCCGAAGGAGTCTGCCACTGGGGAGGGCGAGCGCCACGCTGTACTGGTGCCGCGAGGGCCGTGGCCTTGCGTTCGAAAGTGCGCGCCAGGTACATGGCCATCTGGAGGTCACCGGGGTCGTGCATCTCCACGTCCACGCGGATGTGGTCAGGCAGGCCGCCCACGAAGAGTTCCGCTTTCTGGCGGGTGGAGATGTCCCGGGCGTGAGCCAGGACCGCTTGAAAACGGCCTGCGAACTCGTCCACCGTGGAGTGGAAGGGCAGCCGGCCCAGCTCTGCCAGGTGAGTGCCGCGAATGGGCGGTCCGAAGCGAAGGCGACACAAGTCCTTGAACCGATCCCATGGCGGCTGGCCCTCGTCCTGCTCGAGGGCATAGTACCACGTCTGGGCGTCGCCCGTGAGGTGATAGGACGCCATCCAGGTGCGCTGCGATGCCGGAGTGAGTTGGCCTCGGAAGAATTGCTCACAGTGCGTGAGCCAGTTCAGCGGATCGACGGAGCCATCGTACGTCGTGAACTCGATCTTGTGGAACTTGGGCGGCCCGTTGCCCTGCGCCGAGTCAGGGACACCCCCCCCCCCCCCCCGTAGGCGGGCGCGTGGTAGGCTAGAGGCGATGGCGCCCCGCTGCTGCCAGGGATGAGGAGGCCGTCCGTGCCGCCGTAGAGGGTTCCCGACACCGTCGGTGCGCCATGATCGGGCACGTGTGACCGGGGGGGGGCACCGACGTGTAGACCGGGCCGGAGGCGTTCAGCGCCCATGGCGGAATCTGGGACGGCGACGGCGGAAAACGGATCTGATGGAGCGGGACGGACGACGAAGTAGGCGACGGTGCCGTCGAGAGCCCGGCGTCGGAGGGCATCCCGTAGGGGTAGGAGACCGGCGGCGAGTGCTGAAACGCGACCGACGGGGGCGGCGGAGGCAGGAGCGGCTGATGCGGCGGCGCACCATACTGCAGCTGCGGTGCGCCATACTGCGGCGGCGAGGTGTTGAAGAGCTGGAGCATGGTGTTCATCGTCAGCCGCAGCTCGGCCAACCCGTGGCTGAGGTCGACGATCGCGTCTGTCGTCTGTTCGAGCGTGAAGACGGCGCGCGGCCCCCTTGGCGCGCCCTGTGCCAGCGGCTGTGAGGAGGTCGGCACTAGGGCCGACGTCGATGCGGCCGCCTGGGGCAGGACGCCGGAGGCGGAAGGCGCCGGCGTGGATGAGGGCGGAACGGCGGCGGTGGAGGGTTGGATCGACATGGCTGATACCAGGTTGATACGAACCTGTACCCTCCCCTTGGTTGATCGGAGGTTGTAGGTGTGCGGGGAGGCCGGATGCAGGACACGGCGGCGGGGCGCCGTGATCGCGAGGGGAAGGAGAAGAACAGGGGGCGGCTAGGGCAACTCCCGGCTCCCAAAGGAAGCCGAGTAAGTATATTACTCTTGCTTAATTATCCAAGTGTCTCACAATTGATATTTATAGCTAATGGAAATAATAGAAATAATACTATGGGCCTTTAGGCCCCCCTAACCCATCCGGCTGCTATCAGCCATTAGCCCTAATGGGCCGACGCCTTTGATACTGGACGCCGGTCATAACAAATATCTGTGCTTACTTGACTGTCATCAATACAACAACAAAGCCTTTTAAGCAAGTTGGGGTAGGCTAGAGTTGAAACCCAACATGAGCCTCCAGTCACGGTTCAGGCACACTTGACTGTCATCAATGCTTTAGATTTTTTTTTCTGGACAACCTTTGTAATGACTTCCTTAAGAGATATATTGTTCTTCTGATTCATTGTACAGTCATGCATATGCCTCCATTTTCACGGCACACAAAATTTTCACATATGTTCATATCAGTTCAGTCCCATCTGTTTATTGATATGGATTGCTGCAAGTTTGTTCTTTTAATGCATATGCACTTATGGCCGGTGCATTTGTGAAATGCTCCATTGCAATTTTATAATATTTATGTTCAACATTCCAGGGCTACCATGGCGATACATCTGCTACATTTCTTTGTGGTGATGTTGATGATGAAGCTAGGAAATTAGTTAAGGTGATCTCAATGGTGTCTGGTGATCAATTTGTAATCAAGTACCATCGAATTGAGAATACTGATTGTGAAGAATGTGAATCTAAATTTAAGAGATCTAATTGAGATAGAATGTTTGACCAAGGCAATTCTTGCAGAAGGTTCTCTTAGCAAAAAAAAAAAATGTTTGCTATGATGATTCATTCTAAGTTTTATGTATTTTTTCTCAATCAGGTGACAAGAGAATGTCTTGACAAGGCTATATCAATTTGTGCACCTGGGGTGGAGATCAAACAAATTGGTAGAACTATACAGTATGTAAATGAGAAGCTGTATCACTGGATTTACATATGTGCTTGTTTCTTTTCATCATTACTTTTCTACGGTGCTGATTCTTGAATTATTTTATTAGATTCTGAATAAGTTTTTCAAACTTTCTGCAAATAAAATCTACATGTTGCCACAGTTTTGGTTATGGTGCATCAATCGCAGAACATAACTTGAATTTTGACAATAATGGACAGCAGCAGCAACAATAAAACCTTTTAGGCCTAAGCAAGTGGGTTAGGCTAGAGATTATTTCTGAATAACCAATGCTCTTTAACAGATGCACGGAATACTTCTATTATCTTTATCTTAAAAAACAATATACAGTGTATCGATAAGTTGTATTGTCTTAAATTGTATGCGTAACAGATCTGATAATAAAAATGAACTCTTATTCCTTCTGTAGACTTGTGTCATCGATTCATTGACATGTTTTTTTGCCATGATTTCAAACTGACAACTACCATACTTAGACACTTAATCTTTGAAGGGATCATGCAGACAAGTTCAAGTTTGGTGTAGATCGACAGTTTGTCGGCCATGGGGTTGGCAAAGTTTTTCATGCTGAGCCTGTTGTGCTTCATTTCAGTGAGTTCCCCACTTTAACAAAACATCTTTTTACTAATTGTTGTCTCGTCTCCCGACTATCTCAAGGTTCTAGTTGCATTCTGCACCATATTAGGATGTGATATCTGTGCCAATGACTTTGAAATTTGCAGGAAACAATGAATGGGGCCGTATGATGTTGAATCAAACATTTACTATAGGTACACCTTTCCACAGCTTGCCTGTGTTCTATTGACCTGTGATTAAAATTGCTGCCCTTGTTCTATCGACCTGTGATTAAAATTTCACACACTGTGTAACCTAGAGATAACATTTTTTTTAAAAAAAGTCAGGTACATTATTTTGCAGTTCTTTCAGCCCTGATCTAAGATCATTGCATTTTGTCACTGCCATCTTTCTGCACATAGGTACTAGCTTTTTTTAGTCTTGAGCATATTTTTTACACTACTGCCATGTGATGGGTTTTTTTGGCTAGTAAACATATAATAGTAGAATAGAACTCTTAGTTTAACTGATATTCACTAAGCAAGGTAAAGCATATGAAGCTAACTCACTCCATCGCCCTTTTCTATCGTTCTATGTCATCAGAGCCCATGCTAACCATAGGGAGCATAAACCCTGTCATGTGGTCCGATGACTGGACCGCAGTGACAGAAGACGGCAGCTTGTCAGCACAGTTCGAGCTCACGATACTCATTACTGAAGATGGCCCGGAAATATTGACCCAGTGTTAATGGAAGGCCAAATAACAATGAACAACTGATAGTCTGGCTGGCGAGATCCTGCATTTTTTCGGGGACTAATTGGTCCAACCTAAACTCTGATGCATAATGGCAAACTCACATTGTAATCTCGGTTCATCGTTACAATGACATATGTATAGAAATTGTACTATTTTGGCGTTAAATCTGAGTGTATGTTGGTGTTTGGTTGAGATGTCATCAAGCGGCCGAGTGGTTGCAAGTAGGCCTGACAGTTCTGATTTGAGTTGGTTGGTCGCTGGATTGCCGACAGTCATATCTCGCCTCATTGGTTAGGCCAAGCACAGGACCTTTGCTTGGCTTACACTTTTCCGCGAGTGATTGATCAGGTCAGTCGCTCAAAATGACAGATCAGAAGTCCGTTCGTTTCGGCTGAAACGATCGTGGATTATTACTGCTGGCTGGTTTGGTGTAAGAGAAAAATATTGTTCTGGCTTATAATCCACGATCATTTACGACCAAATGAACAGGGTACAGGTTGGTTTGTGATGTTGCTCGTACAACCCTAGTAGTATTAGCTTTATTCCGTATTACTGTATGACGAGCCTGTATCTGAGATTCTGTTACCTTCTGACATCTGCGGTAGGTTAACTGAAGCTTTGTATATTCGGCCTGTTCGCTGGTTGGTTTTTGGACTGATAAGCTCGACTAGTGCTGGTTTGGTGTGAGAGAAAAACATAGTTGGCTGGCTGATAAGCCCTGGCTGAAACCAACAAACGAACAGGCTGATTAAACAAGGCACCAATTTGCAATAGAGAATGCACCCTCACTAATCACGGTTGCTAATGATTGCACAAAAGTACTTACCCTCGTAATCAAATACAGTGAAATCCCTTCGCTGCATTCCTCCTGTCACTCTGTGCTTCGGCCACAGTCCTGTACACCACAGAAAAACCTAATCTGACAAGTGGGCCACAATGCTAGCATCAACAGAGCCCCCACGTGACAGAGGCAGCCTGAAAGCCCCAACAAAGGGATTTGCTTCATATTCCTAGTAGTTCCCCCCTTCTTCGTTTGCGGAAACGAGAGCGCCCAAACGAATTGCGAAGTCGGAGGCGCCGTCCGATTCCAGAAGTTTCCATCGGCGTGACGATCGTGTCTAGCCTGCGCATTGGTCTGGTCGTCGGCGTCGGTCGAGTCGTGGGGTGCGCGGTCGTGCGAGATCGAGGCGGGGAGCTCGCGAATCGGAGGCCGCGGGGCGCAATGCCGCGTCGGTAGGGATGGCGGAGGCGGCGCCATGGCGAGGGGCATAGCGCGGGCGGCGTCGTTCGGGGGCCGCGCCACCACGGGGTGGTGCGCCTACCGGCGCGTCACCGTGGCCGTCTGCCTCGGCAACCTCGTCGCCGCGCTGCTCGTGCTCCGCTCCCTCACCGCCCCCGCTTCCTTCGCACCCACCGTTCCCAACCGTGAGTGGAATCCCTTGCCATGTTTACACCTTCGGTTTACCCCTACTTTCTTTGATCTGACTAGGTGTTATTTGATCTTTTCTTCAGGAGGGGAAGTGGTGCAGTATACGGAGGAGCAGATTAGGAGGGTGGAGGAGTCGATCCGGATTCGCCGCGAGTTGGAGCCCGTTGAGCTCGTTCGGGCGGTACTTCCAATGGACAACTCTTTTAAAAAATTTCGTATGTTCTTTGTGTTGATAGATTAGTACCTAATAGTACTTACGATCTAGTCCACTGAAATTCTGAATGCAAAGGTAAAGAAGCTGCGGAAGAAATTCGCCCAGGAGTTGAAGCGGCGGGAGGAGCTGCCTCAGGTGCTGAAGCAGAAGGTTTCTTATGATATTGTGCGGCGGCTGCACAACTTGGGAGATAACAGTAGCCTTACGCAACAAAGAGGTATTCTGTGTAGGGCTGCTGTTTTATGTACAATGAGATTGCGCTCTTTTTTTATATCACCTGTGCATAACTCGGCCCTCTATGTTTATCTTATCTCATTATCGGATGCCCACTTGGCATGCATTTGTGCTATGGGCCTATTTTGACACATCCACCGGAGACCTGAAGAGAAGTGTTTTTAAATTTCTCAGTGCTTATCAGTTCAAGTTGCACTTATGACCCGTGCTAAATGCTGTTGCCTGAGTGGTTCTTTGAGCATAATGAAAGTATGAATTAATCTGTAAAGAAAAATGATGAGATAGGAAGCCCAATGAGCTAATGGTCTTAGTCGTTTGGCACGAGCGTTCCTTCAGTCTCTGCTTAGTCTGTTTCCACTATGTTCTCCATCACTTTAAAAATTTACTCTAAACGTGATCCTTCTGGCTTTGTGCTATGCATGCTTCCTTCTTGCTTTTGCAGCATGCAAGATCTAGATTGATTTATTACCAAACCAGTCTTCTATTATTATACAGAGCTTGAAGTATATCTCTCTCTTTTATTAATATATATGGGCATATGGCAGAAGTGGTGGAATCATGGCGTGTTGAGAAGTTAAAAGACATCAAAGTTGCATCCACTCGGAATCAATCAAATTTGGACCTATCTAGTGAGGAAACCAGTATGTGACCATAACTTTCTGTTTTGGTACCTTTGGTGCTTCTATATATTTTGTTTCCTCAACTGTAAAACTTGAGTTTGGTCTTACCCTGTAGGAATGTTAAAACGAGCCCTGGAGTTCAACTGGCATATGCTTATGGAGGATATTGGCCTTTGGATACCAGACGAAGTCACACATACTGTACATGATGATAAACCTGAAAATGAACCAGAAGGTTTGTTCTTATATGGTGATGCAATGTGTTTGTGTTGATTTATGATGTTTAGAGCACTTGGTGTCAAGTTGGATCCTTTGTGTACTTACTTGATGAGTTAATTTATGATTTCCAATGTTCTCTACTGTTGCAGAAGAAGAGATAGTAGCAGGTCCACCCTTGTCCCCACAATGTAATGCTGAGCTACATACAGATTATGATGGTGCCGCTGTTAGATGGGGTTTAACACACCACAAAGAATCTGCTGCTGATTGTTGTCAAGCTTGTCTTGATCAAGCTAAGAATGCCAAGCCAGGGGAATTGAAGTGCAATATATGGGTTTATTGCCCATCGGAATTTGGATGCTTCTCACCAGACAAATATGAGCATAAACATCAGGAGTGCTGGTTGAAACAGGTAGCGCATGTCTGTTCTATATGTGTTTTGGCAACCAGTGCAGCCCTTTGATTTTTGGATAATTGTCGGCAATGCTTGATTCTTCATGATTCCTAACTAAAGACCTCAGTGTTTTATGCATTTTGTGTGTATCACACAGGTTAATTGTTATTAATAGTATGGAAATGAGGTGATATTGTATATTATTTCCAAGTTCAAAACCACTGTAGTTTCCTTTAAGTCTCTAACTTGCTGTAGGGATTTGTATAGTAGAAGCAAGATAAAAACATGGTGCTGTTGCACATTTACTGTACCATACTTTCATATAGCCATTACAGTTGTTTTTGGCTATGATTGCAAAGTAATCTTATTTTTCGCAAGTTTGCAACTTGTTGAAGCTTGTGGATGAAGTGCAGTTTATCTCATTGTTAGCTGAGATATGCATTTTGTAGCAATTTTTACCTAATCTGAATAATGAGTTAGGATGGTGCATGGACAAGTTAGTGGTATACTCCCTCCGGTTCTCTAAAGCAAGTCGTTTTGGACATCGACACGGTCTTTAAGAAACAACTTTGACTGTAACTTTTTGCTATAAAATATTTATAAAATATAGTCCATATATACTTTTATGAAACTACATTTCGAGATGAATCTACTTACATCACTTTCATATTTTCAAACTCAACCCAAAAGAAATTATTTATAGTCAAAGTTTAAAATGTTGGACTTAAGAAAACTTTAAAACGACTTGCTTTAGAGAACCGGAGGGAGTATTGGTTTACATTCTTAGATTTATTTAAGCTTGTATTCTTTGTAAAAAAAATCATTAGTCCTGGTAACAAACTATCAATTTTCTTATTATAGTGGATGTAGCGGTCTCCTCGCATTGCACAGGCGAGGGTAAGGCTCGCCACTGACACCCTTCCCCAGACCCCGCACAGAGTGGGAGCTCTCTGCACTGGGTACGCCTTTTTTTTTAGTGGATGTAAATGTGTCTGTTATTGCATAAGTCTGGTTTATGATGGCATGATGATAATTGGGCAAGCTGATTTGTCTTGCTACATTACTAATAAATAGTTAGACAAAGCTGAAGGTTCCTTCATGTTAGGTTTTTGTCTATAATACAAGACTACTATTTGTTCAAACCTCTGGTCACTTGTTTTTGAATTTGTCATGTGGGAGTACATGCAAAAGGCATTTCCATTTCCCTCGCAAATATATCTCACTTATGATGGTTTTCGCTGATACCTGCAGGCTGACCACCCCAAACTGAACTTCAAAGACAAGTATTCGGAGCCTTACAGAGATGCTCATCCCACTGCTCCTGTTGTGGTGCCGTGGATGTCTGGTGTCATCAGTGCATGAGCTACCAGTCCCCCAGCAGCTCAGTTGAGACTCAGTCCTGATCCAACTTCAACAGACAACCATACAGTTTTTCTTTTCCTTTCGTGACTATACTCTTTTCCTTTTCTTCTTTCTGCCCTGGTATATACGATGTAAAAGTAAAACTTAGCTTAGTCGACCTGGCAGCGAAAGTTTTTGAGCGATGCTTGTTGGGGTAAACACAATTGGATTTGGTGGTGGTTAATTGAATTCAGTGATTCACCTATTGGTGATCTTCCAATTTTCCTCTGATTAATATTGATGTTATCAGTTTGCGGCGATGCTCCTGAAGAAGCTCCATAGTCCATACGCCCCTGAGTTCCGACGCCTGTGTGGTCGGTTTGTCATTTGTGTGGTCCCCACTTCCCAAATCCCAACAGCTCCTCTCTCGCGTGGTTCCTCATCGCTTACGCTAGTCGCGATCCACCAAACCATGTCGAGCGGGGTCGGCGGCGGCGGACGGCGAGGGTGGAGCCCGTTCGACGCGATCCGCAGCTTCCCATCTACACCCGAGTCGCTCATGTCGCAGATCGACGCGGCCATCGCTTCCACCGAGTACGCACGCGCCTGCGCCCTCCTCGACCCCGCCCCAGCCTCAGCCTCCTCACAGCCGCCGGCGCAGACGGAGACGGGGCCCGAGGGTCAGGGGGACCGGGGAGCCGCCCCTCCTGCCTGCTACGACGCGAGGGTCGCGGACGAGGCGTACCGCGCGGCGTGCGCGGCGCTGGGGGCGGGACGGCCCGACGCCGCCGTGCGGTCGCTGCGGGCGGCGCTGGCGAGCTGCCCGCCGGACAAGACCGCGGCCGTGGCCAAGGTGAGGTCCATGCTGGCCATCGCGTCAGCGCAGCTGCACAAGCAGCAGCACCAGGCCCAGCAGCAGAGCAGGAAGTGAGCCAGCGAGGTCGTCCTACTTCGTCATAGCTGCAACCTGTTGATGTAATTACTGACTGCGATATCTCATTCGGCCATGATCAGATGCACTAATCGTTCAGGTTAATGCATCCTGTTCCATTTGCAGCCATGTATGTGGCCCAATATCATGGAAAGGGTATTCTGTGTATTGCCACTGCCATCTGCGCATCTAATAAACAATTCGCTAGCATTAGTTGCACAGGATGTACTTGATCATCTTAGCAAAATCTCATCATCTCTTCAGTATATTCTGTCAGAATTACATGAATCGTCTGAGCACTGAATCTACAAGGGGAAACACAGCATCGGTAGCAATCTTGCATACAGTGACACTCTGCTTAGCTGGCCACACACAGTTCTTGCCCCCAATGTTGCATGGTGAAAGAGAAACCATGGACACGGCAACCATACCGCATGAGCAAACTCCTTAAAATCCTTCAGACTGCCACATCAAAACCAACATTATTAATGTATCTCTTCAGAAAACATCCAGGGTGGACAATCCCTTAAGCAACTCGTCAGGAAAAGGAGAGCAGTATCAAGCAGAAATATACCAAAGTTCAGCTAACTTACAGGGGTTAAAGCTCAATCTCGGCAGTTTGTCCTATGTAGCATGTGCTAGGAAAACCCTGGTCATGTTCGCCTACCTTCCCAACGTGATGCAAAGGATGATCAGAATTCAGACATAGCGATGCAAAGGACGATCCACCCACGTTCCCGCTGAAGACGCCCTTCTCAGCAGCGTGCACAACACAAAGCGAGGGCCGCCAGTCGCAGACGTAGCGTACTGAGCAGCGTGGGACGGTGGGAGGCGCGATCCGTGGCCGCGGCCATGGCTTCTCCGCTCAGCAGCACAGCGCACCACCAGCAGAGCAGGAAGCCACTTCATGATCAACCAGATGCTCTGTTTGGACAAGTTTATCAAATAACAGTACTGTAGATGTATAACAAGATGCATTTCCATTTACATGATTATAGACTCGAAAAAAATCATCCTTTGTCCGGCTTCGCAAGGACAAGAGTAAACATAGATACTAGCAAATTCGTTGGAAAAGTGTGACCCAATCCAAAAAGTGTTTTCTAAACAGTTTGTTATCCTTGCACGGGGTGTATTCAATATGGAAATCCTGAACAATTTGTGGAAATCTCATCATCTGTTTCTATTTTGTCTGAACCATTGTGTACATCCGACTTTGAACTCTGAGGGGAGTTAACATGGGAAGACGCTAGCAATCTAGCATACATCTATGTGCTTCGCTCCTACCTCTGAACTAATTATTGACTCCCAAAATTGCATGGGAAAAGAGAAAGCCAAGATTCGGCTATAACAATGATCGTAGAGATGGTGCTCTCGCAATATGTAACATACATTGTCAGACTTGGCATTCACTGGTGTCGGGTGAAGACCTGTCGAAAAAACACCTCCCAACTAAAATCCTTATTAAGGAGCGGTGGACCTCACAGGCACTTCTTTACTTCAGGGAATACCGGGTTTTCCTTATTCGCAGCTTCAACATCATCTGGTGACGCAACGGCAACCACGACCCCGTTGTCCTTGATGGTTTCAACAGCATCAGCAAACTCCTTGAAATCCTTCGGACTGTCACATGAAGAAAAAAAAGCAATACAGTTTAAATCCAGTGTGACAATCCAATATGCTGGAAAATAAAAAGGTATGCCGATTGGATCATGGATTTGCCTACCTTGTTGATAGTATCTCTGCACGTCTTTGCTGGCGTTCCTCATCCGTGATGCCCAGTAAATATCTCATTAGGCTGAAAAAAAGCCATCATGCATGTTTAGCACAGCTACATAATATTTATGTGCTATGACCCCACACTAAAGAAAGAGCTAGTCGTCATTGGGAATGTGGTACGGTGCCACGTTCCTCGTCCCGGGAACACCATTCCTGTTCCGGAAACAATCTGGTCCCCGCAGTGGGAAAACCTTTCTTAAGAAGCATAGCACATTTCTCGATTCTTGTTCCACGACTCAATCGTCCTAGAACTTTGTGACTATGGAACTAGTTCATGCATGTTTGATCATCGTATTTTCATAAAACAGCCAATCTATAACAAAATGTATCAGAACAAATGTTGCTGTATCTACTAAGATGATAACTTCCGACCCAACCAATATCACAACCAGCAGCAAGATGTGTTCGGCGATCAGGGCGCACAAGCCGCAGGACCCATTTCCCCAAAACAAATTACCAATTTACTAAACTTTAGTTATTCTAATAATCATTTTAAAGCTTTGGCCTACTGCACTGTCCATGAACAGGCCTACGAGTGACAAGATGCCAGTTTACAGTACATCACTGTCAGCTCTGATCAGAGTAGATGTTTCGATCAAAACCACCAATGATAAGGCATATCATCAATTGTTGGTTAATTGGTATCATCAATTGTTGGTTAATTGGTATCATCAATTGTTGGTTAATTGGTATCATCAATTGTTGGTTAATTTGTATCATCAATTGCTGGTTGATTTGTGCTGGACAAGAGGATGCAGCATAAATGGAGGCTTGCATACCTGCTGTAACCTTTAGCATCTGGTAGCTGGTAGGCGTCAACATCGCCTATGGTTCCAATAATAGCTTTTGTGAGTGCATCATCATCCATTTCTAGCTCTCTGAGGAATCTTGCTGTCTCGTCATAGACCTCTAGTGTTTTCAGTAAGTTTGGATCACGATATGATAAATATGAGAACACTCCTGAAACAGTAAACAATATTTAGCAATGTGTGAATAGTTTACCATGCAGAAAGCGTAACACATAACTATAATAATAAATATGAATGGGCAACGGAACATTTTTCTTATTGTTTTACTAGTTATATAGAAAATGTTGAAATAACAAATCATCAAACAGAGCTAGAATAGAACCTGAATGGGTGTCAAAATCACAAAATCCTCCATATGCACCACCGCTAACTCGAACACGATCCCATAGCCATGTATTGCTTATGTGCTTTGAGATGACATAGGCGCTTCCATTGAGCTGGTATCCACTTTGGTAAAGGTTTCCAGCTTTTCCAACATAATTAACCTTCAACAACGGATAAAATGATATTGAAAATTTTCAATATGCCAAATTGCCAATGAGTAATAATCTCTCCGTGATTGCTGAAAGCATTCAGACAACTAGCCATTACCTGAGTTGGGACAACAATGGCTTCATTCACAGAAGGTAGCCGAGAAAGCCATGGATCACTTCCAAGGGATGGGCTACTTGGGAGTGAATCAAGAAATTTGGCAATATGTTGGCTTGATTTTTCAAGATTTTTCCAGTCACTTGTTAGGTTGATCAAGCAACCATTCTTGGAAAAGAGTGATTTTCTCATTTCCTCGAGTGAAGATGATATGCTGACCCAGTCTTGATCAATCTTAGTTTCCAGGTCCCGCAGATACTCAAGATAACTGCCAACAGCAACATATAGATAAACGAATATCTCACATGGCAGCATGTTGATAAGAATTATGGCTACTTGAAGACAACTGCACTTCTTATAAATGGCTTCTCAAAGCACTGAAAGCAAAATCCATCACACAAAAGAAAGGAAAAAGAAGAATAAACCAAGAAACCAAATCATAGATGTAAGCTACAGTAGTCTAGCACAGAGCACTCCGGGTATATGCATACAGGGTGGTAATGATAAATTCCATTCTGGGAACCAGCCGACCTGACAATCCACATATGTGCATATAACACAAAGAATCTTACCTAACACCACCCATTTGTTCAGAAATCCATCCAGCTGCATTTAACTTAGCATCCATTCTAGCAGCTGCTATGCCATGGCCACTGCCCCTCAATCGATTCTGTATTGGACAAAGTATTAAATAACCAGACATTATATAGCACAAAGATGCCAGTTTATTACCTCCATTCTTGCTTTACTTTGAGAAACAAACTGCTTGAACCTCTGCTGTTCTGTGAATTGAACATCTTGAAGAATGATGTACATCTGAAATAACAGAAAAGTCATTTATTTTCATTATGTAAATATGATAGCAGCAATTGTCTGACAAGATCAGTTCTCATGCAAGTCAACAAATTAACCAGCAAGAATGTCTTCTACACCTGGCATTCCCTTTGCCAATATGGTCCACATACAACATTATCAAACACATACCAGATTAAACAAATCTTCTACTCGTGGCGCCATTGCCTTTCCCCGAACGATGATGCGAGTAAGAGGATCTTCTTTTCCCCTAACCGATGACGTGAATGGGTAAACTGATATGCCTCCAGTTTTTCTACCAATTAATTGATTAAGTTGCACAAAGTCCATGTCTTTTGTGCCCATCTCCAGTAAGGATTGGCTGGTACACATGCTCATAATTAGTTCAAAAGCCATATAATATGCAGGAATATCTTCATGATAGATCAACAGCAGTGCATCAGTCAACCAGCTCACCAGAACAATGGCAACAATTGCAGATGTTCTTTCTTCATTGAACCCATATCAAATACAACCTCAGAGTAGACGACATCATTGGTGAAGAGATCATGTTGCAAAACCTTGACACCGTTTATCTCTCCAACCTACATGTGTTTGTCATTTACCATCAATTTGTAGTCTACATATAAAACAGCAAAATGAAGAAGATAAAGAAATATAACCTACCCAGGAAAAGAAAGGTAACACTACTCATTATCTTAAAATTTTAAAAGTTTATAATTCGAAGATTATCAACTGCCCAATACATATCCTGAGAAAAATATTTATGATATACTCGATTGGTAACTTTTGCTGATAGATAGCGAAGCATTCAGCCTGCACCAATAAGTGGCACAGAATTTCTTACTGTGCAGGGTAAGGAGGCATATGGTACACAGAAGTTAGATTGTCTTAGAAATTTTGTGCTATCCGCTAAAAAGACTTTTAAGTTCACCAATGTCACATTAACTCTTTATTTAGGTGAAAGTTTCAGAAAATAGGGAATCTGAAAAATCTACGTCACACACATATTGGCTCCTAAATAATTTTCCTCGTTACCAAGTTGTAGTAATAACTTCTGGCCAGCAGCCCAATACATGTAACTCCCATCAAGGCTAGATTTTTCATAACAAGTTTATATTTAGCTTAGCACTAAGCTGGGCAGACTGCTGATTTCTTCATAAACTACTTGGAAAACTAAGAACTAGGAACAATTCAAATAGAACACTAGGCTAGATTTCATGATTTATTTATTTTTTTTATAAAAAAAATGCAGAACATTGGCCAAATATGTCACAATTGCGAGCCAAAGAACTACCTCAATTGGTACATGAGTAGGCTTTTTTGGGATATCTTGCAATGACAGACTAGGAACAGCCTTGAGAGCTTCTGGAGGATCTGGTGTTTCTTGTTTTTCCTTTAGCTCCTTTGTAGCACGTGCCAACTCCGCAAGATCTTCCTGAGTCATGCTAGCTTTCACTTGTTTTAGGATTTCTTTCTCAGCTGCTTCATCACGTGATGCTTTCTCTGGATCAGGCTGCACATTGAAGGTTTAAATTTGAAGTATATCTGAGCCATAAAAAAGCTAGTTCGGTGTACACAATATGAAGGGAGAAGTTCTCTACTGACCTGCATTTCAACTGTGACACGATGTGAATTCTTCAAAATAAATTTCTCAATGAGCGGTGAGAACACAGCTTTTGATCCCTCCTCTGCAATTCGTGCTTTTAATTGCTGCAGTGGCTGTTCATATTTCAGAGGCTCAAAAGGGTCCATATCATATATCCATTTCCCCTGCATTTTTTTTGTGAAGACATTACATGAATATCTTCAAACATATGGATTTTCTTAAAATGAAAATCATGAGATAGTTATTCATACAATTGAACGAAGCATCAGTGACAAGCCTCGAGGGAATGACCCTGTGTTGTTCTCCCTAAGAGAAAATTCGATCGTGTTCATGGAAGCCTCCACCGCTTCTGTTGCAAATCCTTCCTCTGCCAAATTCTTCAAAGTTTCCATAACCAACTCTTCAACTTTTTGAATATTATCCTCTGATACACCTTTCAGGCCTATGCTAAATTGTGGTTGAAGGAGCTCATCCTCAACACCACCTCCCACAATAGCTTCTCCTAGACCACTTTCAAGAAGAATCCTTCTAAGTGGTGAAGCTGGAGTCCCCAGCAATAGATGATCCAGGAAACCAAGTGCAAGCTCAGTTTCTACATCTAATGGCTCCTCTGACAAAAGCCAATTGATGCACACCATATATTTCTTTGTCAAATCACCTTCTTGACCAGCAGGATACTTCTCTATGATCCTCACAGGTTCTTTGAATAGCCTCTGTGGCCAAACCTTTGATTCATTAGGAGCAGGGCTGGCTTCAAACTGGTCAAGGTATTCTACAGAAGAAAGGGGAAAGAAAAGGATAGACATTTTACAAGAGATAAGAAACAGGAAACTTGGAGGATCATGAAAAAGGTGGTTAAAAAAACAGCAGCCATGCGAGTACAATCAGTATTTGCTTTTAGATTTGCAACTTACCACTTAGAACGCGTAGACGCTCTTTTGGGTCATCATCACCATAGAACCAGATCCTAGCATTGCTTGGATGATAATACTTACTATGGAACTCCTGCAGACGAGCAAGACATACAAGTAATTAACAGCTAACTAAGCAACCAATATTAGCTTAGTGATACTCCAAAAGATAAAGATAATTTTTGTTGGTGCTAGAATGAAATCTGGTGAGGTGATCTAGCACTTGTTTTTTTATACATCACAATGAAAACCACCAATTATTAAAATTAACTCTGAAGAGTAAAGGGCCCAAGCAATAGCTAACAGCTCAAAGGAAACTACATCATGAAGCACTGCATTGCTGGTACAAAGTATATACAAGCAAATGACATGGTAAGTACCAATAAGTGAGGATCCAAAATTTGGATCCAGATTGATAACAAACCTTGAATTCTTCAAAAGTAAGCTTTGGGATTTCATTTGGGTCCCCACCACTATCAACACCATATGTGTTATCAGGGGAAAGTGCCTGCAGAATGTTCTGAAAAGTTAGTCCTTGTACTTGTAACAACTGGAAAAATAAGATCATGAAAAGAGAGGCCATAAAAAATGCCTACGAACAGAAAAAAAAAAAGCACCCAGGTATATTAGCACAAACAGATAAATTGGAAAAGAATCTATCAAGGAAGCATATACTAATAAAGTTACTGCAACCTACTGTACTAAAGCCTAGAATAAACCCAGTATAAACTTTAAACAAGAAAGCAGAATGAATACAGGTGAAATGCAACATCTCTGGACCCAGGTTCATTGTAATGCTTAGTCAAGCAACTCATCAGAAAAAAAGAGCAATATACCAACCTATAGGCCTGGACCTGGTCTCATCTGGTAATGATAGTACATAAATTAACCAAAATTCAACTAATTATATGGTCAAACCATCAAAGTTCAATCTCAGCAATAGATTAAGGTAGTAGAAGGGCCTGATCATGTTATGCCCTTTGACAAGGAGATATCAGGGCAATATCGTGTAAAGGATAATAAGATATGCAATCGCATTGCATTCTCCTAAAGGCTAGTAAAATCGAACAAGATGCCAAGAAATTTAACACCTGAAACAGAACACTAATTTACCTGTTGGGATACACGTCCCATTATGTTATCAGGTTGAGAGTAAACTCCTTTCATCTCATTGAAGACGACACCTAAAATTGTTAAAGGTTTATATTCGAATGCATTTTGAATGACAAGTAATATCACATGTAAATTTGCTTGCTCTATTAAGTTAGATTGAACAAACAAACCTTTGTATGTTATCTCTTCTTCAGGGTTGTCAAGCTCATAGTGCCAACCTTCTTGTTGAAATGTTTGGAAGTCGTCAACACATTTAGGGAAAAAGACTGCATCAAGGTATACGTCTACCAAGTTGTAAAAATCCTGGAAAGCAACCAAGTGTACGATGATAATGTTAAACAAAGAGTTGCTGAACAAATGATGCAAGCACATTTGTGGTCATTAGGTCTTACCTTAGTGTTTGTTGATGCAACCGGATAACATGTCCGATCTGGATATGTGAATGCATTCAGGAATGTATGCAGACTACCCTTTAGGAGCTCCACAAATGGTTCTTTTAAAGGGTATTTTCTCGATCCACAGAGAACACTATGTTCAAGGATGTGGGGTATGCCAGTCGAATTTTTCCTGGTCACAAAAATAATCTTCTTTAAAACACGAAAATAAGCTTACATGCGATGATTCATTCTTTCACTATATGTGCCTCCTCATTTTTTTGTACAGCAAATCCTATGTGTAATGGACATCGGAATACTAATTTACCATAGACAAAACAAAGAAGCAAGGATTAACTGCACTTACGGAGGGGTACGGAAAACAATGCCAAACACTTTATTCTCATCATCATTTGACACAGACATCACTTCAGCCCCCGTCTTCTTGTGCTTGTAAAGAACAGCAGTTGATTTGCACTCATCTATAGTCTGTTCAGAGACCTTTTCAAATCCAAGCTTTGCGGCATACTCATGTACGTCATCTGTATCTGCTTATGTCAGAAGAAAGAGATCACACATTTGATGAACATATGGCCTTAATTTTTTCAAATAACAAAAGGATGCAGGCTGAATGATGGCTTCTTTTCAAGTAGCATATAAATTGGCCTTCCCCAACGCTGCTTTTTTACTAGTAGCCCCAAGAGCCATGTAGGATCGGATAAAAAAAGTATGTGCTCTGCACTTGTCATAGTGGCTTGCAAAAGCTACGTATGCTTGGGGAGAGAGAAGGTGGTCCATGCTAAAAAAGAAGAGGGAGAGGAAATAAAGGTAAGCATGATCAAAGGAAAAGTTTCTTTGCAAACCACAAGTAGTGATAGTTTGCATTGTGTAAATAGTAGTCTCAACATTTCCTAGTCTATGTGGATCACTTTATTTGTACTAGAACCACTAAGAGTGTTAGCCTCCATTGGTGGTGCCCTATCAGCTCCAGCAGCCTCATGTCAACACTATGAGCAAAAATCACAGGGCAAATGCATGATTTATGTGCCAAAGAAATGAAGAATCAATCATGAGACCTAAAACAGTACACAAAGGGAAACCCCACCATACACTAGCCATCATTTTCATTCCAAACCAACTATACAGTTCGCAGCGATTCAACACATTGCCTCCTTTTGCTTCGGCAATTGCAAGTAAAATAGCACACCTCACAACCACTTGTTCCGCTACAGATCGTTCCAAACAGAAGCAGTTCTGTTCTCACCATAGGGCACAGGAGAGGGCGAGGTAGATACAGCGGGGGCGGACAGCCTCCGCGCGAGCTGGGGCGCAGCGACCGGCCAGTATCGGCCGGAGCAGTGCAGCGGCGCCGCCGCGGTCAGGAATCGCGCGCCGCCGCGGGGCAGAGCCGAGTAGCCGCGCGCCGGGAGTGAGAACGAGGACGCCCGGCGTGCCAAGGATGAGGCCGCGGCGGCGGGCACGACGACGGACCTGCCCCTGCGGCAGCGGTGTAGGAGGCGGCGGCCTGAAGTGCGGAGCAACGCCACCCGCTCCATGCCGCCGGTGTCCAGCTTGCCGGTCTGCCTCTGGACTCTGGAGTTCTGGATTGGAGTTACGGGCGGCGTAGGTTGTTGCTGGGAGTGGGACTGCGATTAGGCTTTCGGTTCGTTTCCTGGGCTGTCCCGGCGGCGAGGTTTTTGCTTGGGCTTAAAGAAGCTGACGAGGAGAGGAGAAAAATCTTGAGTTTTTTTCTGGTGGATTTTTTTATGGCTGGGATTGATCTATGGAATTTCGTTTGGCTGATGGTGAGTTGGTGTGAATTGTGGTACACGCAAAGTGTTTGGGAATTTTGGCGTCTTTTGGACGTGTCTTCAGCGTGGACATTGAAGGGATGTAGAGTTTTGCAAGTTTGTCTTCGGTGTTTTGAATTCTACTGTACCTTTTTCCGAATAAAAGGATCTTTTATAGAATTCCAATTACCATTTTTATTTTTATTTCATTTCATTGGCATGGCTACAATTTTGGCTCTCTTCGAAGCATATTTTTTCTAAAAAAAATAAAACTCAAGTTGGGCCTTCCAGCCTCGGTACACCGCCAAATCCATAGTGTAGGCCCATGGGCAGGCAAATGCCCTTCCGCCTGTTTAACTGAAACCGCATAAATTTGCTATGAGGTGGAGCCCCCCCAACCCAAGAAGGCAACACTTGCTCGTTTACATTAGTCTACGCCACGTTTGTATCCACCTCTTGCGCCTTTCTTTTCCGCCTCAAAACCTCCTCGCTCCTCGCCGCGACGTGCATCTCCGTAGACCATACCCAACGCGATGGAGATCATGTCACCGCGGCCGCCGCAGGAGTTCCTGCTCGACAACGCGGCCGCCGGCGCCTACACCCCAAAGTCCGCGATCAACCCGTTCGCCTCCACCGACGACGTGGCGGCGGGCAACCCCTTCCTGGCCACCACGGCGGTGACGGCGCCCCCGTCGCCCAACCCGTTCGAGCAACTCCCTCCCGGCGCCTCCGGCGCCGACCCCTTCGACCTCTTCCAGCACTTCACCAGCGCTCCCACCAGCCCGGCGCGGGCCGCCGCCATATACGCGCAGTTCGACAGCGTCAACGGCGGCGGCGACAAGGACGACGACGACGACGTGGGTTTCCAGCCCCGCGTGTCTTACTCTATGTCTAAGCCAATGGTCACCTCCACCGTGCCATTCGATTGGGAAGAGAAGCCAGGGAAGCCGAAGGCCGAGTTCGCCAGCGTGGCCGCGACGACTGTGGAAGCGGGCGAGATGGACGACGCGGACTTCGACTTCGGCGTCCTCCTCGACAAGGCCTCCGCGCAGGCGCAAGAACTGACGACGGCGGACGAGCTCTTCGACGAGGGCAAGATCCGACCTCTGAAGCCTCCGCCGCGTTTACTCGAAAGCGGAAGTGTGGGGTCCTCGCCACGATCGGCGAGGTCCGTGATGTGGTCTCCCCGGCTCCGGGCCCGCCTGACAGGGCCTGGCAGTGCCAATGCCAACTTCGACCCGTTCGCCGCCGCGCTGGCCAAGGCGGCCAATGCCCCCTCCCCTCCTGGCGCTGGCGCCAAACACGACGCGGGCGGCGTCGACTCAGCCTCTTCTCGCATGGATCCCGACGCTGCCACGCCCCCGCCCTCCACTCCTCCGGCCACCAGCAATGGCGGCGGCAGGAAGATGTGGCGGCTCAGAGACCTGCTCCTCTTCCGGAGGGCAACCAAAGGCCGGACCGCCGGCAACATTAGCAAGGACCCGGTATTCAAGTACGCGCCGGTGCAAGTGCAACAGCCGGTGAAGGCGGCGAGCGCAGGACCCGCGGCTGCCGATGGCCACGCCTCGGCCGGCAAGAACAAGAAGCGGAGCAAGAAGGCGGCGGCAGCAGAGGGCGGCATGCCGATGCCGCAGCGGCAGAACCTAATGGGTTGCGTCCGGCTGCACCCGGGCCTTCACCGGCTGGCCAAAGGGTTCCACGCCCACCCGGAGCACCTCGGCGGCCGCGGCGCCGCCAGGTCGGCGACGTGAAAGGGTAAACGTTTCTTGGAACAACGATAGCCATTTTTCGTTGTGGCATTGCGCCATTTGCTACCCAGTGTACCGTGTACAATTCGGTTCGTTTTTTTTTCAGTGTTCTGTTTGGGCTTCGGTTTACTCTCTACCGGGATGTATTATTAAACGACAATGATAGAAGAGATTATGCAATACTACTACAACTGTCACTTGGATTGCTTGAGACGTGCTTCATTTTATGGAGAAAACCAGCGCCGGCCCCTGCTGAGTCCGGCAGTCCGTGTCCGGTGTCTTCCTGCAGCGAGAGCTGTGAGCAAGCCTGGTGCAGAAATCACCGGGCGGAGGTGAGTTCGTCGGCACTGGTGGCCCCGTCCGCCACTCCACGACATAATTGTTGTCAGGTGACTCGATTGACGACGTGGTTTGAACACGCTGAGATGCCAACCGGTTGTTCTTACCGACAGTAGTCGAGCAAATTTGTGTCGTCGTGCAATGAATCAGGGATCTAATCTGTTAACTATCATACATAATTAGTGTGTGTGTGTGTGTGTCACACACACACACGTAACTTTCATTAGGTGTAAACATCGCTGTAAAGTCAATTTGATCGTTAGTGCTATTCGCTGATAAATCATGTTGTGATCTTTGGTCATCCTACGTGTACGGCAATTATCTTCAAGCCGACCAACAATAAGCCATACGAGACTTGTTGAGGAAAGTGCTGGTCATGTTCTGAACCTGTGCACGTCTGCATCACCACACAGATAATTAACATGCAGATCACTTCACAGACACAGATCACACGTCTTAACCGCTAATGATGCGGCAGTGTGACCACCTGAATCGGATTACATTCGCAGAATTATTTGACTGCCTGCCCTGACATTCCATTCCTCTCTCCCGGGTCAAACACAACGTGCCGATGTCACCCCAATCCAAGCCACGAACAGATGTTTCCCTGCCCGGGCAACCACCGCGCCCCTTTTTTTAGTGAAACGTGCAATGCATCTTCTTGAACAAGTCGGCGCAGCACGTACATACACATGAGGGTTTGGACGATTTGGTTGGGATGAATCTTGCACGATGCAACGTTGCGGGTCACGACTCACGAGAAGGCACGTATGTTTTGGACGACAAGCAGTGCTTGTTATAAAACATGTTGTCACTGGTTAGAATCTTTTTCTCTCTGTCTCTCGTGATTAACATAGTAGATGAAAATAGAACATATAGACACAAAAGATAGGGAGTTTATTCTTTATTTCTCTGAATATTAGTCATTACAACATAGAGCTCCCATATATATATATATATATATATATATATATATATATATATATATATATATATATATATATATATATATAGTCCTACCAAGGTCTAAGAGTTTGGTAAGAGCCCACATACAAATGGACTAGGATTAGGATTTCACCTTCTCCTTTATTTCTAGGATAGAGTTCGTATGTTTTACAACACTTCCCCTTGGACGATTACTACGATATGCATATGCCTTATTAAAAACTTCATCCGAAAATTCAGTGGGAAAAACGGTTCTTGGAGAAAAGAGTATATCGTATTCGTTAATTGCATTGCACATGTTGTCTCATTAAAAATTTGTGTGAGAAACCTTCAAGTAAAAACTCACATAGAAAAAAAGAGTACAACATTTAACCTTCTTGATCATGTATTCTTCAGGATATTCTATTCTTCATGAATAGATATTTATCTTCAAGATCTATGCATAAACTTCAATATTTTAGCAAATATGATGTACTTGATATTTGTAATTTTAGTGGTTTACTTCAAGGTAGATTTAATCAGATATGCTCCCCCTCATGAAGCCATAGTTTGAACTTCATTGTTCAAATATCACTTTTTATAATTGTGTGGTTAACTAATGGTATGCAGTACCATAATACTATATCTTTCAAAAGATGGCTCCTAATTCTTCTATGAATTATAATACAAGTATAAACAAGAGCAATATGCTTCATGCATAATGACCACTTATTAGTTGTGCAAAATAAATAAAATTTATCCTTTAGGGTAAAATCCTTTCAAAGGATTATGGAGGTAAATAAGTTATAATATTCAATATCTTCTAGATAGTGTATCAAACTTATACTAGAGTTTGAATACTTATAATTCTTTCCTTAGTGGATTTTTAAATTATATGTTCTTCAAATCTTCAAGATTTTAATTATACCACTAAATAATAAATTCAGTCTTACATTTGACATTTAGAGGATAATTCAATTGCCAAGATCACCACTATTCTTATACCTTCTATGGTGTTTAGAGGATATCAACACTTCATTTGCTAGCTTTTGATATGCATTTTCTGAGTGTTTATATGACACCTTCATGATGTTTAAGATTCCTCATTTTCTTTTTCTCGGGTCTATATTCACTTCAGGGATCAATGGTGTTTATTCAAGAATCGATCGGTAAATCCTTCATGGATTAGTTCCTTCAAGGATGTTTTT